>NW_009953202.1:77973-134857 GCF_000747805.2 Chaetura pelagica | reverse complement strand
TGCTGAACCAGAGGGACATGGGTCCTCCACAAATCCTGTGTAGTATCTGGTAGTGTCTGCCACTGTCTTACATACTGTAAAGTGTTTCAAATCATGCTTGACATTTACATCCTTTTTTTTGAGCAAGTGAATCAATATCGTTAGAAATGTTAGGTCATTAGGAATTTAAATGTGAGTATAGAATATATGCCTTGATTAAGTCTATTGGAATTGTCCCTCAGTAAATACCCAACTACTAAATAAATCAAAACTCCTACTGTAAATGAAGTAAATGGAGTAAATGAAAAAAAAAAACAACCATAACAGACATATCATAGACTCATAGAATCATCTATTACAATTCTATGATTAAATGAAACAAATATAGATGATAGACATATCTTCTAACTTAAATCAGGAATTGGGTGGACCTTAGAGAAACTTAAATGTAATTTCATTTCATCTGATCTTAAGTCTGTGGTGTATATCCAAATCACCAACACACAGTTTATGATACATTTATATAGTACCAATCCACATTTTAACAGGCTTACTTACATTTTATTGCCAATTAATTATAATGAATGTTATAACATTCCTAACAACCTGCAGGACTGAGTTATATTTTGGCAAACCGAGGGTCCTTTTCTTTATCTTAGTTACCATTTCCAGATTCTACTGTGTATGTTTATTCAAGTAAAGAGAAAAAAAAAGTTCTGCTTCTATATTTTTGTTTCTACACATATGTGCATGTGAACAGTAGATGAATGCAAATGCCAGTTTGATAGTTACCCAAATGTTTCTTCTGATTATCTCATATAGCTGAAAACACTTTTTCAATTTGCTGTTTTAACTGAAATGTTAGTGGTTAGTTTTAATACTACCAGATGTAGCATAAAGGAAAGAAATATATTTTGAACATGAAGTCTAGTTAAAGCTTTGATTTATTCTTTTTTTAAATTTTATTTTTTGGAACCCTGATGTTAGCTGACAATGTTAGTTACAATAAACACAGCCCTTAACAGATGTTATTCCAGCAGAAAATCCTATATATTATTCTACATAGCTAAATGTATCTTGGTTTTGGTGATAACATCACTGTCAAAGAAAAATAAAGGCATCCTTAAAAATTGTTCTCAGATAGCTGTTGATGCCAGACACTTTATTCCATATAATATAAAGGATATTTCACCCAAGGCTGATTCTGATCAAGCTTTTTTTCAGTAATAACCTCTGTAATAAAGTCAGATCATCTGGGCATAGTCTAATTATCCTGAGTTTTTATTTTACTTTGTCAGATTTGTTTCAGGAATTATAAAACATAGGCAAAGATGAAGTCTATGGCTGTCAGGGAAGAAGGTAGAGGTGTCATGTTTTAACCTGGCAGGTCACTAAAAACTTCAGTGTACTATTAACATTCTTCTCAGATCAAATCCCATGCTAAACCCAAAACATAGCACTATTCTAGCTGCTAAGAAGAAAATTAGCTCTCTCCCAGCCAAAATCAGAACAAGAGGAATATTAAACAAGATGCTTTAAGAGAAAAGCAGTGGGATACTGAGAGTGTAATAAAAGGTCTATTGAGTTTTCAGAAGTACTTAGAAACTTTCAGAGATTCTGAAAAGCTGAAGGCTTTACTTACATTGCTCTCTTCTTAGATGTATTTATTATTCTCTTTTAAGTGTATACTGTGCTATAACTTTCAGACACTGATGATTATCTTTAAGTTCTCCCTTCTAGGGAAGCACAAATGAATGGCAAAAAGGTTTATTGTCTTCTCTGGGTTTTAAATGGAAGGAGAACTCATAGTGGCCTTCTAGTATCTGAAGGGGGCATACAAAAAAGCTGGAGAGGGACTTTTTACCAGGGCACGTAGTGAGAGGACAACGGGTAATGGATTACAGCTTGAAGAGGGTAAATTTAGGTTAGACATTAGGAGGAAATTCTTCACTTGAGGGTGGTGAGACACTGGAAAAGGTTGCCCAGGGTAGTTGTGAAAGCCTCATCCCTGGAAGTATTTAAGGCCAGGCTGGATGGGGCTCTGAGCAACCTGATCTACTGGCAGGTGCCCCTGCCAATGCAGGGTGGTTGGGTCTAGATGATCTTTAAGCTCCTTTCCAACTCTAACCATTCTATGATTCTATGAATATTTGCATAAATTAGCTTTATTCCAAGAGTATCATGTTTATAATATAGCCAGTTTTTACCCCATTGACTTCTTCCTTATTGTCAAGGAAAACTGCAAAGCTTTGAAGTACCATCAAAAATTCAATACAAGCAGCCAAAAAGCAGCAGTATAAAATATTTCTTCTGTTTTCTGGAAAGAAAGCAAAAGTAAAAACATAAACAAAGAAAGAAACCCCCTGATTTATTTCTCCCCATTGTAATTTATATTGAAAGTTGCAAAAATTATTTGAGGACTTAATATGGAAATACCTGTTATTTCTGGACATGAAACACAGACATGGTCTGGACATGATCTTTTGAGTTTATATCAAGAATATTATATCAAGAATATTATCTTAAAATAGTTATTATTTCAAAATTGTATTATTTTGTCCCAGTTATTTATCTATGCCATTTCTACAATATCTAGAAATCAGTATCACACTGACACGCTTCAAAAAGTTTGTATATATAAAAGTACATACAGAGCTGACCCCCTTAAGGCAAGAAAGCAATTATAAAATTGTCTCTTTGAAAATCTCTGTTACTATGTTATTTAAAATAAGACTTGATCTTAGATTTCTAATAAAATATAAAACAGGAAAAAAATAAAAGGAACTAATATTGCTCTATGAAATAGTTTGGTATTTTCAATATACCTAAAGACTTCAAGTAAGTATCATAAATTCACAGAGCAAATTCTTAGAGAAAAATTATTATGTCAGATGGAAAAAAGACCACTAGAATGCCTAGTCTTTATAGAGTTCTTGGACCTCCATCCTGTTAGAAAGGGTTTATTTGTATCACTACATAATGCAATTTTTATTTACTTTCAGATACTGATCATCTGATTTACAGAGTCTGTATATTTCAAGGTAAAGGCTCAAACCATTCTGTCATCTCTTTGTGCAAATGGTCCAGCAGTGATTTATTCTGAATATTCAAATTAATCATTAACTGTGCTCCAAAAAAGCAGGGGGAAAAAAAAAAAAAAAAAAAAAAGAGGCAGAAAAAATACTCGTGCACTGTCAGCAGAGAGGGGATTGCTGTTATTTCCCTGTGATACTATCCTTTAGCAAACGTGTACTGCTTTTCTAATCTGAAATGCTTCCCTTTGTCGCTGACACTAGGCTATCTACAGTACACTTCTGAACTTGGAAGGCATCCACTGAAGAGCTGCAGAATTTACTTGTGACCCACCAGGGGGGAATCAAGATATGGTGCATATGCAATGTGTCATCCTGTGTTCTTACAACTTGTAAAAGATCCAGCTGTGCTGTTAATTTGGTCAGGCCTCAGGCCTTTCACAGCACATCAATTTTACTTGATTTGCATTCCAGAGCCTATGTTATATTTCTATGTCAGGAATCAGTGGGAAAAAGATCCTTATCAAGCTCCTCACTTTGCAAGACAACAGCAAGAGTCCAAGAAATGTAATGGACATAATGCACTCTGCAAATATATTTTCTGCATACTTGTTTGTGAGAGAATCCCTCTGCAAGAAGAAGGATCATACAGAAAATACTCTATTTTTCAACATTCGGAGTTTTAAATTTATTTTTAATTTTTTCTAAAAACACAAAAGTAAACAAAAAATTTCCAGTTTGGCTACTTGGAAATTGTTTGTAAGCTGCACTGAATATGTAATATGGTTCATTATATTCTGTTATTTTTAAGTTATTCTTATGCTTGAAAAGACAAGAATCACCTCCTTGAAAACAAAACAAATTAAAACAAGAAAGAGCTGGAAAGAGCAAAGGCAGCAAATTCAGATGGCTACTAGAGGATGTTTTTTTACAGAAACAGAAATATTACTAAAAATCAGCCTTGCAGCAAAGTGAAATAATGAATCATATGCATCCATATAATGATATTTTCAAAAGTGGAATCATAGAATGGTTTGGGTAGTTTCAACCCCCCTGCTTGGGCAGGGACACCTTCCACTAGACCTCGTTGCTCAAAGACTCATCCAGCCTGGCCTTGAACAATTCCAGGGAAGGGGCATACACAACCTCCCTGGGCAACCAGGTGCCAGCACCTCACCACCCTCACTGTAAATAATTTCTTCCTAATTTCTAACCTAAATCTATCCATCTCCAGTTTAAAACCATTACCCTTCATCCTATCACTACACACCCTGGTAAAAAGTCCCTCCCCAACTTTCCTGTAGGCCCCCTTCAGGTACTGGAAGGCCACCATAACGTCTCCCTGGAGCCTTTTCTTCTCCAGGCTGAACAGCCCCAACTCTCTCAATCTGTCTTCATACAAGAGGTGCCACAGTCCTCTGGTTATCTTTGTGGCCTTCTCCTGGACTTGCTCCCAGAGGTCTGTGTCCTTTCCTGTGTTGAGGGCTCCAGAACTGGACACAGTACTCCAGGTGGGGTCTCACAAGTGCGGAGAAGAGGGGCAGAATCACCTCCCTTAGCCTGCTGGCCATGCTTCTTTTGATGCAGCTCAGGATATGGTTGGCTCCTTGGGCTGCAAGTGCACGTTGCCAGTTCTTGTTGAGCTTTTCATCAACCAACACTCCCAGGTCCTTCTCCTCAGGACTGTTCTCAATCCATTCTTCTCTCAACCTGTATTTGTGTCTGGGGTTGTCCCAACCCCGGTGCAAGACCTTGTAATTGGCCTTGCTGAACTTCCTCAGGTTGGCATGGGCCCACTTCTCCAGCCTGTCAAGGTCCCTCTGGATGCCATCCCTCCCCTCTAGGGTGACAACCTCATCACACAGCTTGGTGTCATCAGCAAACCTGCTGAGGGTGCATTCAATCCCACTGTCCACGTCACTGACAGATGTTAAACAGCACTGGTCCCAGTACCAACCCCTGAGGAACACCACTCATCACTGGTCTCCATCTGGATATCTAGTTGTTGATCACTACTCTGAGTGAGACCATCCAGCTAATTCTTTATCCACCAAGTGGTCCATCCATCAAATACATATCCTTCCAGTTTCAAGACCAAGATGTCATGCAGGACAGTGTCAAACGCTTTGCACAAGTCCAGGTAGATGACATCAGTTGCTCTTCCTTTGTCCACCAATGCTGTGACCCCGTCATAAAGGTATGCTCAGAAGACAATTTTTTTCTAAGGATAATATACTCAACTAAAGGAAAATACCTACTGAAAATATTTACCATTATCTCCTTTTAATATTTTATTTTATAATTGGAATTAATGATCAAATGAAACAATTGAAAACCAGTAAGGTTGGGTTTATGTTTAGGTACACTCAGTTTGGTAACACACCTTAAGGAATACTGAAGAAAGTGGATGTTGAGAGTTTTAATTAGATTATGTAAGAACAACACTTTGTGATACATCTTTCCTTATATTTGTTTGAAATCAATATTAAATTATATTAAAATTTAAAAATAGTAAAATGATAATTGACTCCCTGAATCCTCTAGAGTTCATATAAATACATGAGACAGGTTTATTCATGTGTACATGTGCAATATTTACAGTATCCCAACAACATATATATGAGAAATTAAATATATTTGTTTGCAAACATGTAAGAAGCAACTGGAAGGAACAACAAATTATATGAGCAAGTATATTAAAAACATAAGGTACTTGATCTTGACATTTAAGTACTTTAGCAGGTTGACGACAAACTTACTACAGCTTTTGTAGGGGAAAAAAAATCAGAAAAATTTCCACATATTTTTAATTTACTACCAAAGTAATGTGTCTGTTAGAAAAGTAAAAATGTTTGAAAAATATTTGTGAAAATGTGTAGATGACAAAATTAGGTAAGTTTCTGAAATTTTGAATAGTTTCTTTTGCAGCAACTACATTTGTGGCTGTATTGTGGTTCAATGTGACCCTTTCTTGTTGTTTCCCAGCATCAAAATTGGATGTTTTATTCATCATGTAACTACCCAGGCTTTCACATTGAACCTGCAAAATAGTTTTGATGGAAATAATAAAATAAAATTTCACACTTATTTCATAGAAATAAGGATGAGGTAAGCAACTTTTATTTACTGATGAAGTTTTGAGGAGTATGTTAATGGAATAGGAAGCCCAGGTCCAATCTTTTATCCAATAGGATTTGAACCCCAGTTTCCCAAGGAACAGTACTGATACTATTTCTGTTTCTCCAGCTGTTGCCTTTTCAGTTATCTGGGTTAATTAGGGTTTCCATATGCCCAGTTCCTACTACATGCCATATGTGTTTCCTTTATATCTGTACTTGATATCTTGGCATTCTGATATTTAAAGAACCTTGAGCTCATTTGACAAAGTATCAAATGGGTAATATGATTAAAGAGAAGTTTCAGTTTAAGATTTTACAACTTGTAACAGGAATCTAAACACTCAGTTCTCATTAAAGTTATTGATAACTGTGTGTGTAAATAAGTAGAAGCTAAAATTCACAGCCCAAGATGAGAATCTTACTTTTCCATTTCCTGTAACTGAACTGGAAGTCCTACTACTTCATCAGCTCCCATATGAAGAACTGTGGCTAGCAGAGACTTTGAGGTCAAATATTTTTCAGAAAGTTCAAAAGTCATCCAAGAGAAATTACTGTGTTAGATAATAGGATTATTAACTAGAAAAGTACAGAAAAATATGTCTATCCATAAATCAAAGTTCTCAATATTAATTAATGCCATATAACCATATAGGTTAACCTCTATATCTGTGTGCTTGTTTGTATACAATTTAGTTTAGAAACTTTGTTAAATCTCTAGTTGAACCACTGTGTGTGATTATAACAAATTGTTGATTATTGATTAATTAAGATTAGCTATTAATTATTTCTGGAAAGCATATACTTTTATTTCATTATTTGTTGTAACAGTGTCAATCAACCTCAATTTGCTGCTGTTCCAAATCACACCGGACCCATACTTGTGTGCTAAAGCACTACACTGAAATCCCTACACCTAAACTCTTCATTAGACAAAAATGGTTGGCCAACTCTGGTCCTAACTCTGGATTCAGCCACCCCTAGACTCTTCCTGAGAAGTTTAGAAAGCAAGGGAGTGTGCTCTGAACCTCATGACTCAATAGGAGAGCTTTCCTCATTCTTTTTGGGGATCTTCATACGAAGCATTTCGGCTGGATCCTGACTCGATCTCCCCTATCACCATACAAATCCTTTCCTCTGATCTCCATGTAAATCACTCCAATCCAAATACAACCTCTACAAGTTCCACACAGTAATAGAGTGATCGTTGCCACTAAACTCTGTTAAGTTGTGCTTTCTATATCTTGATTAAAATTACCTTTTCCTAACATCTTTGTTGGTGATTGTTTAAGCAATCTTAAGATCTTCCACTCTCATTTATGCCTACTAAATTTTTTCATATGAGATTATATGTTTATTTTCCCTCTCCATTGTCTTTTTAAAAATTAAGCAGCATTTTTACCCAGAGCAAATACATGCAATTATTAATGCAATTAATTGTATGCAAAAGGTGCTGAGATACTACATGAATGCAGACAGTTTTAGAGAATTGGGCAGTTATGATCTGGCCAAATGGATAAAGCTATGTCCTGACATAGGAGAATGGCCAGCACAAAATACTGACATCACCCAGAATTTAGGACTCTGTTCTCTCAGGGATATACAAAATATTAGCTAATATGAGTTAGGGCACTGATTCATTGCACATTAAGGCAGCCCAAGATCCCTGAGGTTACTTTCTATTTTGCAGAGTTCTGCAAAATGTGAGCTTCTGTTAAATCAAGTAAAGCCTCCAATTTTTATGCTTTCAAAGAGGGCTTTATTTCTACAAATCAGTGCCATTATATATTGTTTACTCTGTTTCCAGATGGGCAGGAATAAAAACTGGGGTGAAGATATTAGTTATTACAAGCATCTATTTCCAAACACAAGAAGAAAAGTAAAAGAGAGGATGCTCCTAACTTACAGTATAGTTCATATTTTGAGAACTTTGCCTTAGATGGTATCCTTCAGAAAACTGAATTGATAATGTTTTTCTGAAGTCTAATACTATTCCATTCATGTTTTCATTATACCTGCATGTTCAACCTGTTCATCTGTATGGAAAAACTCCTTGAGTATGAGAAAACTTATCTGTGGGATTAATTTCTTCATAGGAACTTAATGACTGTAGATTCACTTGAAGTTTTCTCTAGATTTCAGTAGACTGTAGGTCAAGCTTTTAGCCTTCAAGAGGTTGATTTTATTAGTGTTGCAGATGTGCTGGAAGGTTCTTCTGATTTTTTTTGTTATTTCTTGCAGTTTGGACATGAAAATTCAGTGTGTCTTTGCATGCTGACTGAATTCCCTATAAAAGAGAACTTGGTTTTACTCCACATAACTGATAGGGTCACTACATCAGCACATGAAATGAAACTCAATCCTATTAATGTCATTCAGCAATACCTCATATCTGGATTGGGATTTACTTATAACTATGAAATGTAAGCATCTATTTTTAGTACCATAAGTACAGGGAATGATGAATGTTGATTTTTTGAAAAAAATTAACTAGGATAGAACAAATAAAGATAATTTTAACATAAGAAATACACTTCAGAAGAAAATATTGCCATTAAAATAAAAAAGTACCCGTTCTTTGTGTAATGCTATATAATTTTGTATCACATAAGAATAAAAATGAAAATATAGTATCTCAACATTGTCTACCCATTTGACTGTTCTATGAGGATTTGCTTAAAAGGAATGCTAAGGATCTCGGTTATCTGAGATCACGGGGGAACAGCTTCTCTGCTTCCATCTACTGGTTAACTGAAGGAAACGCAACACGGGCAAGAAGCTTTCTTTAGTGTGTATTCTTCATATCCTTCCCACCTTGCTGTCTCTGGGGCATTTTGTTATTTTTAATTAAAACTCTTTTAAAATCAAGTTTGAGGAGGCATGGTAAAACTATCTATTTTTATGATTAAATGCCGTGACTTGAGGGGAAAAATCCAACCATCATAACCTAACCAGCTGCATAACTAAGAAGTGAAACTGGACAGTATTGAAGAAATGGGGAACAGGTAGGGCCAAATACATTTGTGCTTGGGTTTCCTCCTCCTCCTTTTAACGCGTGCAAGAGAGTCTCTACCAAGCAACAGAATCTGCCACAGCTGAAGTAGGGTGTCATCCTGAATCCATCTCCATGGCTTGGCTTCAAGTTTCTCAATGAGACACTACAAAAATGCGCCATTGCAAGGTGTTGTCCTGACAGGTGTTGTCTAGAGAAACTGAGTATCTTCAGTTCCTGCTGTTATTCAAGTATAGTATACATATGTATACATATATACACATGCACTTACATACTGTCATACAACATGCGTATGTGTGATTGTACTCATATTCACAATTAATTTTTGTACAGGGAATAATGTTCATGGATGAAAAGAAAGATTTTTGCTCACTTTATCTGTTATAGAGCAAAGATGTAAAGGTTGAATGGTGGCCAATAACAGAGGGATGCAGAAAGACCTAATTTAAACAATGATATTCTTTGCTAGGGAATCAGTTTTCTGGGTTGGTTCTCCAAGCATATCAAAGGATAGAAATTGACCTATAGTTACAATGTAAAAAGGGGTGATACAGAATGCCAGCAAGATGCTTGTTCGGAAGATGGAAAAACAAAGTTAATGCTGGAGAGGGTGCTATACTTACTGTTCATATAAAAAGAGTATAATTTTACTATTGTCTCCCAGATCAATTACTTTTTTTGCCTTTACGTGCCTTTTGCTGTGATAGCTTTTTTCTTTTTTATTTCCTCTTTCAGGTTTCACACCCAAACACTTTTCCTGTGGAAGGTGTCAAGATTGACTGCTGACTGCCATGAAAGGGACATTTCCTAGGTTGGGAAGAGACTGGAAAAGAAAAAGGTGGAGGAAAACAGGACATGAACTCATGTTGTTTTGTTAGCAGAAAGACTAAACACAATTATAATTTGACTGCAGAATTCACTTATTTAATGGATGTAGTTTATGGGGTGTGGGTGTGTGTCTTTTGTTTCATTTTCACAGGGAACAAGAGCAAAGGACTGTTGTAAGTTAATGCCAATTGAAGGACAAATTGTGATAATGATTTTATTCAATTTAAGTATTTGATAAAAATATAAGTAGACCTCTACCCTCATAATGTGCTTTTGAGGCTGATATATAATGGTGATTTGTCACTGATATGTCAGACAATTCACCTTGCATGTCTATCTAGGTCATGCAGAGTACTTTTAGCTGCTTCTGATAGTCTTACAGTGACTCAGTACTTTAAACTCAAGGTCTAATGACCAAAACAGCTACTATTTAGAAAATGCAGCTTCCAAAATGAAAACTGTGTGATTATACCAACTTGCAGAGAGATGCTAGGGAACCTCCTGCTGCTCTTAGTCTTGTTAAAGTCACTGAGGCTCACACACCCTGAATTTGCAAGAGTTTATGCATCCCATTTACAAGAGAACATTCTGATTTCAGCTGGAGTTAACCTGCACATCAAAGTAGCACAAATATGGATTTTACTCATTTGAGACTTTTACCAGAAAGTTTCTGACCACTCCAGAGTTTATACTAAAGTTAATAATAGTGTGAAAAATCCAAGCCTTTAGAAAACTGTGTCAAAATTATCACAAAAGTGGGGGTTAAAAAATAAATAAATTAAAAAAACAAAACCCCAAACAAATAATTTTATTTTCTGCAGCTTGCAATCAATTCTCCCTCCCTAGGGAGTTGTCAGGCACACAGAAAATGTGCAGTGAAGAGTGAGAGAAACTCAACAAAAAAAGTAATATTAAAAAAAATTAAATCAACTCATAACTGAATAATAGTGGCTTGATTTGTTTCATGTGCATCTTGTCTGCAGTGTGACAAGGTAGATGTTGTAGCATACCTAATGTTTCTTTGTGTGAAGAAAGTCTCAAAACCTTTAAAAGTAGAAAGATTTGGAGCATATTCAATTAAAGACAGAGCAAAGCAGAAACATTTAGTAGTTATGCTAGTGAGAAAACTAAATCCACACACAAATATATGGATCTCTTCAATTTCTTCAAACTAGGCTTTGAATTCTAATGCCAGTTAGTGATTTGTGATGCTGTTTTTCATAGCTTTTTTCCCAAACAGAAAAGAGAGCTTTTCCAAGCCTGAAAACATTTGGGTTTTAAGACCTATGAAAAGATAAAAAAATAGAGATACATAGGTGGCATAGATACACTGGTATTACTCTCCCAAGTGTATCTATAAAATAGGGTGAAACTAATAGTGAAGTTTTGGATATATTTTAAGATTATATAGTTTGATCAAGGCTGATTGTTAATGTCAAAGCCATGGAACATTGATGAAGGTGCATGTGCTTATATTTTTCTTTTCTCAAGGGCAAGGAATGCAGGCTGACTTAACTGGAAGAGAGAAAGGTTGAAGCTTTGAGTTAATTTGTAAAATACATGTGTTGGGTTTGTTTCTTTCTTTGTTTGTTTTCCTTTTGTTTAAATTGTGTATGCTCAACAATCATGGTTGAAATCAGCATGTGCTGACAAGGTTGCCTAGGGACATGGTTGATGCCCTCTCCCTGGAGGTGTTTTAAGGCCAAGTTGGATGAGACTTTGTGCAACCTGGTCTAGGGAGGTTGGAACCTGATGATCTTTAAGGTCTCTTCCAACCTTAATCATTCTATGATTGTATGATTCTACTATGAATTTTGGAAGGCTAAATGTCTCAGGGTTTAAGTATTTGGATGATTTGAGTTCATCTCAGAAACCTGATAAGAGATAACAGATGAGAATGTGCTCGTTTGGGATGGGACAAAACTGTCTTACACCTGTGCTGGCTTCGTTTGGTGGGATTTTTGGTAGTGGGGGAGGGACCCCAGGGGTGGCTCCTGTAAAAAGCTGAAAACGTCTCCCAGCTCCAAACCAGCTGGCCAGCGAGACATTAGAGGGACAACAGAGATGCGCCTCTGTGATTAACATACGAAAGAACTGATGAATGACCTGAGAGTAGAGGGGAGCCGGAGGAGCCGAAGTGAAGCAGAGGTGAGTGCAGTGCAACAGCGGAGATCCCGAGGCTGGTGAGAAAGAGGAAAGAGGTGCCCAAGCAGACGTTGCCCTGCAGCCCGTGGCGGGATGGCAGCTGTCCCCCTGCACGCATGGAGTAGCAAAGCGGGGCATCCTCCGAGGGCTCCAGCAGGGACAAATGTGGACCTGCAGCCATGGAGCACCCTGCGCCAGGGGAGGCGACTTCCCGAAGGAAGCTGCCCGTGACTCTGTGGAAAGGCCGCGCTGGAGCCGCTTGCTCCTGAGGAACTGCACCTTGTGGGAAGGAACCATGAAAGAGAAGTTCCTGGAGGGCTCTCTCCGCTGGGAGGGACCTCGCAGTGGAGCAGGGGAAGGCTGTGAGGAATCCCTCTCCCTGAGGAGAAAGGAGCAGCAGGAAACAACAGGCTGTGAATTGGACTCCAGCCCCCATCCCGTGTCCCCCTGTGCCGCTGGGGGAAGAAGGTAGAGAAACCGGGAACCAAGGGCCCGGGAAGAAGGGAGGGGTGGGGTAACGTATTTAAGCAGTGCTCTTTATGTTGTGTGTGTCCTGTGTGCTTTTGATGAGTGATAAATGAAATTATTAATTTTTCCCCAAGTTAAGTCTGTTTTGCCCGTGACCTTAATTGGTAAGTGACCCCTCCTTGCCCTTTGACTCGACCCATGAGCTTCTAGTTGGTCTTTGTCCTCCCCATAGAGTGAGTGTGAGTGGGAGTGAGTGTGAGTGGGTGTGGGTGTGAGTGTGTGTGGGTGGGTGAGTGTGTGGGTGTGAGTGTGTATGGGTGTGGGTGAGGGGCCGTGTGGCTGCTCTTTGTTGTCAGTTAGGCCCAAACACGACAACACCTACCCAGATAATTGCAGTGGAAGGGCGTATGCCTGAAAGTCCTAAGGTTTTTGTATAATTTAGTCCTTGTCTAAGAAAGTAGCATAAAAGATCCATATCTTGGTATGCGGCACAAATATGTTTTACTCGAAATTAATATTGTTTAAAGTAGTGTGCAGTTGGTCATCAGTAGGTAATAAGTAGGTGTTATGTAGTGCCTCCTCCAGAAATGCTTTTGTTGTCTGCCAGACAGGCCATTCCGTATCTCTTTAAAGGTATAGAAAGTGTTAAGAAACAAAGACACGTTATTTTATGTGTATAGTTTCTTAGTACAAGGTCACTGTTATCAGCACTAAAATAAGAAATTAATTTATCCTTTTGGACGTGAAGTTGAATATCTGAAATCAAATCGAGAACTGCTTAAAGGTAAGACAGAACTGAAAGGAAGAAATATATCTTGGATAAAGTAGAACAAGGATTAGGAAGAAACAGTAGAAGACACTGAGATGGAAGCAGAATCTGCAAAGACGTTAGTCACCCTCTGAGTTTCCCCGGGTATGAGTTCAGTGAGAGTACGAGAGTACTTCTGACTTTGGATCGTATTCCTTTTGTGAAACTCATGTGGGTAAACTCACGTGAATTTATGATAGCAGTATTTAGGGAAGAGATTGAAGCGTTTGAAGTAAAACACAATAAATAGTAATATATTAGGCAAATCAGTGTGGATGATGAGAGAACACAGACCACATTCAGCAATTATTACCTATTTCACTTGTGGTTTATGAAGAGCAGTGTTTGTTGGGAAGCTTGATTTACCATTATAAGTTCATTTGACTTTCAAAATCTTAGGAATCACATAGGCAATTTGACTTTTATACCTATGTAACGGGGAGTAACTTCTGCTTGTTAATGCTCTGGTACATAAGATGTCAACTACACGTTGTTTTTTTACTCATATTTGTAAACATTTCTCATCTCCACTCTTAAAGAATTATTACCCAGGACACACTATCTGCGCAACTTTCCTATATACTATTTTAGCCTTGTTTTCAATCTGTTTTACACCCTGATAAGATGAATTTCTAGCATTTCTTCCACTTGTTTGACTGCAAAGGTATAATACCAAAATATTTTAAGTGAACTGTGGAAGGGTAAGAAGGTTTGTGGAGCATTGAGGATGATCAGCCATAATTCAATTAGGAAATGCTTTTTGGTGAGAAAATTGACCTTAGAGTATCTCATATCTGCTGTTGTTTCCAGAGGGAGGTTGGGGGTTAAAGAACAATTTGCCAAAATTTGAGGGTGTCGATTACTATTATTTTTTTAATCAACATTTAAGAAATTGTAGAAAAAGGCATAGGCTGCTGTAGTTACAATAGTGAACTCTGAAAATGAACTTGTGTGGAACACAATTTTTTGTTTGCTTTTCTTTATGTATACATATTCTTTATATATATTTCTTTAAGGGACTAGAGCACATGTATTTTGAAAAACAAAATTGCAAAAACCACAGAGACTGCATGAAAATTGATTTTGGTAAAGGTGAAATCATTGATTTTTACATGACATCAGCAGATTGCTCTAGCAAGACTCACCACTGTGCAAGAAGCCACATCAGGAAGGGGACATGAAAGGTTGTTAGAAAATCTGTACAGAATTTAGATGAGCTACTTTAGTGTACTTATATAAGTTTTAATATCTTCCTTAATAATAAAATTCATTTATATCCCAGATGTCAGGTTATTGGTTTCTTGGCCTCTTGGAGGAAGTAATTGAGCACCTGTATGGGGACAGTGGGAATTGAGGAATTCTGATTAGTTTTCTCTAGTTATAAATTATTTATCGCCTCATTCCATTTCACTCTTACACCTATTGGGACGTTTTCACAGTCATATTGCATAATAAGAAAGTGAACATCAGGATTCTATTTGCTGTTGTTCATCCTCATGAGGCATTTAGCATTTTGTAATTCCGTAGAAAAAGCTATCTAATCATAGGAAATGAAGTGAGAGTTTTATAGATGCTTTCTGTTATATCGTTTCTTTTTAGAAAGGTAATGACTAACTTGTTTTTAAAACGGGTAAATTGGCTAACAAATCCTAACCTGTGTTTTTATACAGGACACCTACTGCTGAAAGAGTAAATAGCTTTCCTACTTCCAAAATACATCAGAAGATACATACAAAATTCTTATACCTGTTCACATAGAAAGTGTCACCACTTTCTAAAACAGCTTTATACATTTAAAGCATAGTTCCACATCCTACATTTTGGAAAATAGTTTTTTTAGAGTGGAATGTTATCAAATGGTGATCTGTAAACTTCTGTGATTTTTCTCATTCTCTACCTTCTGTAGACCTTGAAACTTTAAGGAATAGACTAGTTTCTTTCCTAACATCTGCTGGTGAGACAAGATGGAGATAGGCATTTTAAAAATTATGGGTTCATAGTGAGTTTTGTTCTATGAATAGAAGATTAACCTTTTTGTATTCCTTGACTCCATTCCATCAGTTTGTATTAGGAACTGCAGACCAGTGCCTTCCCATACATCTCATTTGTCACAGAAAACTGAATAGCACAAAATATATTGTCATGTATTTGGAAATGGGTGTGAGAGATATTTCAAAGAACAAAATATCTATAAGCAAGACCTTGCTAGACAGAAAAGACTTAATGGAAGGAGGATGTGGCTGTAACATTTTTACGTAGCACGACTATGACATGTCACTATGACATAATTATAAAAATGGCAAATATAATAACATTTAGGAATAGTTTGACTGAGCAAAGCTATGGAGAGACCATAAGCAAAATACTGTGAATGGTGCTAAAAGTTCATGTCTCACAAAGATTAATTTAAATTTGACCAAGATCAAAGTGTTAAAGAAACATAATCAAATGCAAGGTCTCCTTTTGAGAAGAGATTAACCTGACCATTCCAGCTCCAGGTTCTGCAGCATCCTTCCAAGGTGGAAAAGACATCAAATTCCGTGTATCTGCAAGTTGCAAGATGTGGAAGGATGCCTCTGGTAGCAAGCAACTGGATTTAGTGTCCCAGGGAGCCATTTTAGCTCAACCTTCCTAGGTTCCTGTAGCATTATTCTTATAAAATACCACTACTGGAGGCCTGGAATAATAGAAGTGCCTAGCTTCCTCACATGGATTCTTACCTGCTGGGTTCAGTCCCTTATGTTACCTGGAGAAGGGGCCTTGTTTACTCAAAGCACAGGCTTAAGACCTAAGACAGTCTAGCTGTCTCTTCTGTCATGTTAGTAATAAGTTTCAGGCCAGTAGTATTTTAAAAAAGACTTTTTTAATTCTGCAAGCTGTGAAGTCAGTTATAAAGCTTGCAGTGACTTTAATAATTAGACGAGGCTTTGGCACGTGTCATGCACAGTAATTATTACTATATTTTAAAGGTGGCAGGAACTCCTCATAGATTAAAGTTTCATCTAAAGAGAATATATGCGTGATAGAATGTGCCTCATCTTTTGAAGAGACAATGCCTCCCTGAGGCCACACACACACCTTCTTTATTGGTCTTTATCACAGTAATTGTAGGAGGCAGTAGCACTGAACAAGTACACCTTGACATTCATTTGGCTTATGAAGACTAATTTGCATTATTTTATACCTGTGTTTTGTTTCCCACATTATGAAATTAAATGAAACAAAATGGGACCTCTTTTATAATGTCAATTATATATATATATATATATTCAAGGAAGAAAATAAATTCCATACTAAGAAATTACCAGATCCAGTTTTTTTGACAAAGACTGGGAGGAAAGCACTGATGATGAGTGACATATTCTGTAATCTGATCACTAGAAACAAGAAAAAAAATTGAATTACTCCACATCTAATTTGATTTGCCAGAACATATTAGTCAAATAGGGCCAACGATGCCCTCAGACTAGTAAATTCAGTTTCAGTGGGTACAATGGGGATCACAGGCAAATGTCAGAAGACAAAATTAAGATCCTCATTTGGGTATTCCATAAACCTGAGTAGTTGTTTGACTGTCCTGTTCTTTCCAGTGTTCTATAGGTAAATCATTGGGTTTTGGTGGAAGGTCTAAGAATCATCCATATTTGTTTTGCAGAAAGAATAGAGACACAGTTTGCAACATCAAAAGGCATCTCTTCACAGAGAAAAATACAGGTTAGATCTTTACTTAGTACATTTTGATACAGCCAGGTAGCTAAAACCTGACACATTATATTTTTAAGTGCTTTTGTTTTTCATTGCCTTGAATTCCAGTTTATGATGTAACAACATTCCAGTGAGGGCACTGTAAATTCTGAAAACAAAGAAGATAATTTCTAAAGAATGAGCCAGCAACGGCTTAGTTTTAAGAAATTACTCAGTACCATTAATATATACATGAAAAAAATGCTAGTGTTGTTCCTTTTTATAGACTGGAATCACAAAATCCATCTGAAAGGAAGAAAGTGGACTCTATTGACTAACAAAGTTACTTAATTAAGAAGTATTATGTTATCTGTGAAAGGAGCATACTGGGTATGTTTGTTTGGATTGTTTTTTTTTTTGCTCTGCATATTCTTCTAGTCTGCCAGTCCAAGTGCAGACTAAATTAAATTTGTTTCATTGATTTTCATTGGGCAGACCATAATTTTGTGGACCACTACTACAAATTTTTCCAAAGGACTGGCCCAAAAAATCACTTCCAATATTATAGGTGTTACTCCCAGTAGCAAGCACCCTATGTAGAAGGAAACTTCATAGACTCGGACTGCTTATTTGTTAGACTGTGGTTAAAAAAAAAAAAAAAAAAAAAAAAAAAATTATTAAGAGCATTCCACTCTTCATGAAAAAACATATTAAGCAGCAATTAAAAATCTGATACCTCTCTATGCCCTCAGAGAGCAGATGAAAAGCATCACTAGAGAAATATTAGACACTTTACTTGTATCATATTTTAATTAACATTGATTAAAACAACACTTTATATAAACCAAAACATTATTTCCCTCACAGAATACAGTAAGAGATATTTTTCCAATGACTTGTTTCATTGCAATAGCTTTCAAAAAATAGCAATAGCTCATCATCAAATTGGGCAACTTTAAACAAATGAAGTATCATTCGCTTGACCTTTTTTCACTGGTGGGTTCTCCTTGCTTTATTTTTCCTTATCCAGATGTTTTTCCTGTGGTTGCTTATGCTAAGTAAGGTAAGATTAGGGTTGACTCATCTTGACTCAGGTGACTTTAGCTTAAAACTGGTTTTGTTTCCACCTTTAGGTCTGTGCTATAACTTTGTATTAAAGTAGTAGTAAATGAGGAAAGGTTATAATTAGGGAGGGTTGTTCAAATGATATTTTGGGTTTATTTTTTCTTTTTTCACTGATTAACATGATTTTGTAGTCAAAATATTCACAAGATCTGATCCATTTAAACATGGCTTTAAGAAAAAAAATACAATTAGGAGCTGAACAAAATTAATCTTTTCATATTATTTTTTCCAACTGAAAGATTTAAACTTTTTATTTTGAAATAATGTATACTTCCAAATTTCTCAATAATAAAACGATCCAAATAGTTACCAAAAAAAGAAAATCCGAAATAGAAACCAAAAACTTTAATCACTAAGGAGACATGAGTTATTCCAGATAAAACGATGATTGGAAGACTGGCCCAGAAAAAAAGGAATGTCTACCTTTGTGTTTTATTTCACACCAGTATTCTCTTAAAGTAAATTTTCTCATCCTCCCAACACCATGCCCTACTTACCATTATGTAAGAGGTCTTGCATCATTCACACTGAATTTCCTCCTGTTGACTCCAAGCCTGAAGACACGCATTGGGAGTGTTCCTGATGTAACACAAAAACTAATAGGCATTTGAACCACAGAGCAAACTACAGTAAAACAAACACCCCCAAATAGTGTGAGCATTGTACACTCGGCACCTGCTTTTTTACCCTAAGGATCAGTTCCCCTTCTGCCACACCATTTGCTAATGTAGACAGGTTTTAAGCTCTTACGAAGATGATGTGAAATGAGAGAAAATGCAAGAGATATCTAAACAAAGGTTATAGAGAAACTCCACCTGGAGTCTGACCCTTTCTCACTCAGGGAAACAAATCTAGAGCATTCATTAAATGATATTTTCAGAAAGGAAGTATTGGAAGAAAAGCAACTCAACATGAGTTTTCAGAGTGATTGCTCCTCAAAATGAGCAAATAAAAAGGCCTACCTTGATTCCTGAGAAGATAAACAGGGGAGTAAGATGAAAGATCCAAATTCATTTTTCATGGCCTAGGTAACATGAATTTTGGAATATCCTTATTAGAAGTAACTTTTTATTTTTAAAATTAAAATTGCAATATATTTAAGGAAACAGCTATAATTACTCAACATCTGTAGAAAATGCTATAACGTGAGCAAATAAAATCTTGATGTGTATAGTTCTTGAAAAGGCAACAACTGAGAATTGATTTCTTTACACTGTGTAAGTAGCTTCCCAGGAAGAAAGCACATCACAGAATCACAGAATCTTAGGGGTTGGAAGGGACCTCGAAAGATCATCCTGTCCAACCCCCCTTCCAGAGCAGGATCACCTACAGCACATCACACAGGAATGTGTCCAGGTGGTTTTTGAATGTCTCCAGCAAAGGAGCCTCCACAACCTCTCTGGGCAGCCTGTTCCAGTGCTCTGTCACTCTCACAGTAAAGAAGTTTTTGATGATGTTTATGTGGAACCTCCTATGCTCTAGTTTGCACCTATTGCCCCTTGTCCTATCACTAGACATCACTGAAAAAAGGTCTGGCTAAACTCTTAAAAGTCAAAACTCTTGCCAAAAGTCTTAAAAGATTTTACCTCATATGAGTATAAATGTATCCTGTGTGATGTGCGAAACCCAATGAAAAAAATCAGTACATTCCTAGGCACTTCTAATACATTTTTAGTTTGGCTTGATACATCTAGTTTTACAGTCAGTAGGAGTTCTTTAAGTTATTTTAAAATAAATATTGCTGTGCAGCTTTGTAAGATATGTAGCTATGGAACTGAGAGAAAAGGAGTAGCAAAACCACAGCTTAAGCCTTAAGATTTGTTGGCTTTTGTGGACAAAAACTTGAGCTTTCTATATTTATGAAGTGGGAAGATTAAACATATGTTTGTACTTGCTACCATATTTGTTTGCATATGCTGCCTTCATATGGTCCTTTTACCTTTTGGCAAGACAAAATATTCCAAAGAAATACTACAATGTGATCAAAGTTTGTAAAATGTAGTTAATCTCATTTTAAGGCTTCTTCAACTGTTTATTGTATAGAACTTCAAAAACTATAGACAGCCTGTTAAAAACCTTGCAATTAGTTTTTCAGTGACTTCAGGTCAACCATGCTCATATGTATTCTATATGATATGTCAAGTCCCACATTTAGAAAAGCAGTGAGACCCTTTGGAACTTTACAGTGTCTCTGGAACCTAGAATAGCCAGTATCTTTACACCTGTGGCTTTGGTAAGATGATATCTCACCAAGTCTTCTGGCTTTGAAACCTCAAAGAGATTGGAAATAGTCAGTTAAAACCCAAGACAACTCGTGGAAGCTGACAGCACTAGCAAACTAACTGGTGTGTTGTCAGCTTGGACATGGCAGGAGGGGAACTAACTGTTTTGCACAACAGATGACATAGTCACTGGTTATCCATGTTTTTAAACATAAAAATAGCTCTTTTAATAAATTGCATTGTTTTCAGCAGTGTGTTTAATTCACAAAAGGCACTGTGTGTTACATTTGTCAAGTACAATGAACAATAGGCATCTTTGTGTTTCGGTTTGATTTACTTTTGTGTTAATGAAAAAATTAAAATAGCCTTTCAGAGAAAACCCTGTGTGTCTTTTTTATGTTATTATGTCTAACCTGAAAAATGGTGATTGCATCAGACCATAAAATGCAATACTACGTAGAACGAAAGGGGACCAAAAAATGCTCTCGATCTCTTCTTACATAGGTTGGTTTGTCATTAGATCAAGAACTTAACATGGTGCTGATTGAAGCAGGCTTATTTTTAAGGAGTTATAATTTACAAAATGTAGTCCTGTTGAAATAAAATCCTATTGAACAAATGAGCAATGGAGACCCAACCAAATAATTAACTGCTTTTGAACATGTAGGTGCCAGTCTATATCTCATTACTAATATGTAGATGCAGATTTACTGGTTA
Source organism: Chaetura pelagica (assembly GCF_000747805.2). NCBI lineage: Eukaryota > Metazoa > Chordata > Aves > Apodiformes > Apodidae > Chaetura > Chaetura pelagica. Next base: position 113,720 of record NW_009953202.1, on the reverse strand, counting down.
TGAAAGACTGGAAGATTTTCCATTAACATGGCTGACTGAGGGAGGAGTGGACTTTTCAGATGATGTGATGCAGGAGTTTTGTTCTGCAGAGGGTTCTCAAGCCCACAGCACAGCTGGATTGAATTAACTGAACTGCAGTGTCAATTTGTTACTTTTGTCATGTAACTGTCAATCAGCTTCCTTCATAGCCAAGAAAAGGGATATGAATTTGCTGAAATCTATTCTTTGTTGCTCTCAGGTTCTGCCATGAAAATAAGCATTTGTTTAGCTAAGTGGGAAGTCAAATATAAACCAGCTCAGGTAATGTTCATTGTAAGAAGGTTTAAAAGCTATCTAGCCTTTACAGTCAATAATAAAAAGAATCAATATGCTAAAGTAGCTGGGCCTGAGGCAGCAGCTTGATGTTGTACCAGGCTTGGAAATTCATGAAGCTACATTGTATATGGAGGATACAGTTAATTTTCTCACTTTTTTATTTATTCACATTGGTATACATTCAAGAAATAAGAAATAAAAGTCATCTTCAGAGGAAGATTCTAGTTTAAAAAAGCAAAGTGGCAAAAAACAAGCCAGAACTCTGTAATTAGAGTGGTACAATATAATACAATATTTGATGTGCTCAATTTTAGTTATCAGACTAATTATTTAAATGCATTATACCAGAACAGACAATGATAAATCGACATGCTGGTACCTCTATATATTAATTTCCAAAAGGACAATGCAACAAATAATGCCTTTAGTGACAGCATATTAGACAGATCTTGTTTAGGGGAAGAAAGTCTTAGCTTTGCCTTACACAATTGTTCTAATTCTATTTTAGGTGATCACAGTAGCATCATGGGGTGAATAGAATGGTCTCTCACCCTCAGTAAAATAAAAACGTGAAATGGCACCAGATTCTATTGTCACCAAATGTGGAAAAAATATTGACACCAATAGATAAGCAGACACTTCTTTATTGATGTGTGGAGGATATGGAGGATAACTCCTCCTAGTGTATCCTGAATTGCATTACAATCAACAGGGTTTTATATATTAAATTTCTATTGTCTAAAACATTTAACATAAAAATGCATAGAATACTCGCTTTTAATTATTCATTAAGTTTAACCTTTGCTTTGATTTGCCTCTCAAGTTACATATTAATTTCTAACAAAAATCATTGGACACCTTATTGATTGTAGTCCCTGATATTCAAACCAGGTTGGCATTGGGAAAGGGAATATTCAAGCAGCATAACTGGCTTCTGTGATAAGTTCAAGATCTATTATTGTATTGTTCTTTCCACAGCAACTGCTTAAGCGTATCTTACTCTTTATGCAACACTAGACCTTAGCTACTTGCACTTACCACTTGTCTCGTACATTCTGTGATTATTGAAGTAAAACATAATTACACTCCCCCTCCTGATACGATTCCTATACGAACAGTTTCTTCTGAAAGCCCTGTTTTGGTCAGGCCTGACCAGGCCCAGGTCTTCTAATTAATCAACATGTAGTCAATTCAGTAACACTATGATAACATAGTCAATCTTTGCCAATAGTCAGGAGTGATAATATTCTGTTTTCCTTCATGATTTCCATATCTTTGGGGTTTCTGGTTTGTTTGGGTTTTTTTAAAAGCATTTTTATCCACAGCAAATTTCTTATATACCCACGGAAGACAGACAAATGCATGGTCTCCTTAAAAAATATTTTTCCTAAGGTCAACTAAACTTAGAACTGAATGTGCATTTTGTTTCCCATTGTACTGTCTGTGAAATAATTCAGAGTAGATGATCATGTATTATGCTGTAATTCCATAGCCTTAGAATATAAGAGCCCAGTTGGTGCTTGACTTACAAGAGCAAAACAAGCTTACAGAGCACAGGTCGGTGTTGTTTGGCAAGTAGTCAATAAAACTGTACCTTATGACTTTCTTTCCTAAAGGTTCTAATCAAAACAATTTATTTCAGGCATGTAAACTCTGTTTTTCAGAATGCAGCTATTGTCAGTGTTCGGTATCACCAACTGCAGTAGCTGCAACCATGTTAAACTGAGTCCCAGAGCTCCCCCATCTGTCTCAGTAATAGACAGATTTCCTGCTAGATCAATGTAGTGTGTTAGCTACAGTAAAAAAGATATGTTTTTTTTCCAGATTTCACTAGTCTTTCCAATACCTATTTGAATAACTGAGATACTGTCCGTTCCTAGTACTATATTTCAGGGAGTTATGCAAAGGAAAATAATTAAAAGTATTATTCATTTTGAGTAAACTGTGATGAGAAAGGAATGCAAATTTAAGGCCCAATTACATATAATGAAAGTGGACAGAAAAGTGTAGGCAAATATTTAGAAAATTAGAAATCTTTCAAGTGAATGTACACAGCTGTGGGGAATTGTTTTTCATTGTTAAGCTGTTCCTGGTACACCTCTAAACTATATTTATTTAGAGCTGAAACACAGCATATAATCATGTATAGGTGAGCTATTTTTCTTGAAGCTTATGGCCATTTTTTTTAGTATAGTAATTGAATGTTTCCATGCTAGAGGTAATGCTTAGATGGCATGTAGTTTAAATCTACAGATCACTGAAATTACATTTTGATGCAGCTGCCTTGGATAAAACCTGCAACCAGATCCCAGTCTAAGGAAACTTAAAAAAAAATTAAAAAAAATCCTGTTTTTCTGCAGCCGCCCCAAGGGAAACATACTCAAAGAAAATGAAAACTCTGTTTTCAATTCTCATTGCGTAAACACAGTGGGTGCCCACCTGCCTTGTCACACTGTCAACTTTCAGAGGATGGTATCACTCTCTAAATGAGCTCAGTTCTGATTTCTCCTAGATGAACAGCAAATATCTTTCAGGCTAGATAACTTCTCTTAGATAATAAAGGGAAAAACAAAGTAAATAAACTATAAGGTACCTGTGGAAGAACACCTAATGCACGACTTGTTTTATATCAGCAACTGGCTCAGAGATGCTCCTGACTCATGGAGATGCTCTCCTGGCAGGGCTCACTTCACTCTTAAAGTTGTAGTCAAAAAAAGAAAATAGCCTCACTGCTCTTTCATATTGACTGAACTTTCCTAGCTAATCTCCTGCCAAGGAATAAACAAGAACCTTAATATTGTTTGAGCCTCCAGTTTTACAGCTTGAGAAACAATATTGGGCTGTCATAGGGAACATAGTAGCTTGGGGAAAATGTTCTTAGATAGTAAAGCAGTTACATGATTAACACAAAAATAACTTTACTAACCAAATGCATCAGTGTTTTGATGGCAATCAGGGATTGGTATGTACATACACAAGCAGTTGCAGGATTTAAAGTATTTTCCTTCCCTTCACTTCCCTTCACTTCCCTTTTTTCTATAGGAATACTGTACAACAAAGCAGAGAAACTACTCACACATCTGGTTTTCTGAGGTAGTCACTAACATTCAAAGGTCAGTTAGAAATCTTATCTTCAATTAAACACATTCTACTCTTTTATCAGAACAGACAAACTGACATTCCGTGTCAGCCCATTGTTCTGTGAGTTTTGGAATGCCTAACTTAGACCATCACTATCCAGTTGCACATCCTTTGTCAGAACCAACAAGGACTGACGCTACCTATGGCAGCAGGAACATTCAGAAGGCAAGCATGTATTTTCCCTCCCACTTTATCTCTTCTAATTGTATTTCTAGCCTCATTCAAATTCTTATTGGAAGATGTATGTTTCAGTAAGGTGAGCAGGCAGGCTGTAGTAAAACTCTACCACTGTTTACAGGAATTGCATACATGGCTGTTAACATTTGTATTGAAAAAGTGCTTTACTAATTTTTCCTGTATGAATGAAATCAGACATTTATTTTTAAAAACATAAAATGCAGCTGACTGCTGAAGGCATAACAGTGTCTCCTTACAAGCAGAAGTAGTTTGAAATTATTCAAAAATGTTAGTGCAGTCAGCAGGGATCAGTTTAACACATACATGTTATTTCATGAGTAAGCCTCAGAAAGGCTACATTTATTTTAGTTCTGACTTATTAAACAATTTCAGTACACTTAAAATTTGTTCTAAAGAGGCAATTTCCAGTATAGAATAACTTCGACTTCACTGGTGACACATTTCTGAACAAAGCTACCCACATTTATAAATTATTTTATACTGCTCTTTCTATAGTAACTAATGTGAAAGTGTCTGTCTAAAATTGTTTCAGAAGGTCAAATAATTATACTTCAGCTTCTTTGCAATCTCTTCCCTTTAGTAGTTGCTCTTTACTTCATATAATGTGAGTGAGGAATATGTTCAGACAAGGTTTGGTGATTGTCTGTTATCTTATTTCCATTAAGAAGAAAACAAACAAGCAAAAAATATTCCTGTGCTTTATAAAAGGAAAACAATGCAATAGTTACTCTAAATCTTACATACAACTGAGATAGATGTTGCTATGCCACAAACATAGCATCATAGCATAATTTAAGTAAGAAAGGACCTCTGGAGGTCATCTGGTGCAAAACCCTGCTCAAAACAAGTGCAACTGGATCATGTTTATCTAATCTTAGAGATGACTAATTTCAGTGATCCATATAATATACCTCAGCATATTGCAAGCAATAAAAAGTCTAAATTAATGTACCATAAGTAAGCTGAAAAAGCAATATTCTTTTCTATTTAGTCTTCAATCAGAAGGGAGCAGGTGAAATTTATGCCAAATTTAGGAACCCATGGTATTTGGCATAATCTGTAGGAAAAAAAATAAAGTGACTATTTATTGTTGTTGTTCACTTTTAGTGAAAAATCAGATCAATCTTTCAGATGCTTAAGGAAAACTGGATATAAAGTAAAAAACAAAGCATATTGGATCCCTCTAAACCAAGTGAACTAATGATAAGAAGTACTCACCTGGGGGAGGATGAGAATAAAGGGAGATAAAATAACTTCTTTCAAAAGACCTTCACTAGCTATATGTTGGTTTTACCACAGTAAAACCACAGTATGGTAATGCTGTGTTGTCAAGGACACAAATAATTTTGTATAGCATTTGGAAGGTTTATGTCCGTACTAGCCGCTTGTATGCTAAATTAGAAGCAAATTTCAAGGACAAAAACAATTGGAGCTGAGGACTGAATCTATTTCAGAGGGTTTATTTCATACTAGCTCTAGTCAGGTCTTATCTGAACACCTGCTAGCAACTGCAGACTCATTGGGTGCTCTCCTTGGAAGTCCAGTTGAATTTCATCTGAAGAGAATGTAGCTTGTATGCTCTGAGACTGCTCTGCAGTGCAAACAAAGGTGTGATAAATGGGGACAATAATTTTGTTTTAAAAAATCATTCCTCTTCTATCTCAAACTCTGACATTGGAGCACCAAAAGAATCAGAATTACAAATACACCTTCTTAAATGGAGAATTAGAAACTTATATTTCTTCCAAGTCATGGATAGCAACCTTAGAAAGCTGTTTGACTCTTTCAGCACCTGTATTTCTGCTTCTGTTGGTGCCAGAAGCTATTACCTGCGTTACAGTAATAATCAATGCTTTACCTGTCTCAGTAGGGTCCTTAACCCCTGTACTCAGCCAGCTACTTGAATCCAAAATTTCAGTGTGATTTGATTCCACCACTAATGTGACTTCTACACCATAAACTGACATCATGGCTGCTCTCATTCAAAGTGACTGGAGTGACTTTTAATAAAAAAGTCGAGTTGCTAAAACAGTTAGAGAAGGTATTTAAACTTGAGATCCTTTCTTACAGGTCCTTCAGGCTGGTGGTTGTTTCTAAAATCTTTTACTATATTTAATCCATTTAATACATCTCTTTTACATGGAGAGACTAGGTGCAGCCTTTCTGTGGTAGTTTGGGCTGTTCTTTACCTGTCCTGTCATTTATATGTAATCAAATTATATTGAATATATTAAAGAAATATATTGTACTCAGTATTAGATTGTACTTCTCCAGTTCTTCAAAAGGCATTTGTGACAGAATGAGCTGTATTATGATTTCAATGCCAAAGAATGTTTGCACTGATATTTTGCTGTGAAATAGAAAAATTGGTTTATGAACAATACCTTTCTCTTTCTGGGTGAGCATTTAAATCACAAAATGATACAGACAGGCTGTTATTATTTTTCTTCAAACTGGATTAACACCAACCAGAGAGACATAAAGGCTCACTCAGCCCCTAAAAAAAAAAAAATAAAAAAAATAAATCTAATCAAATTTAGTGATTCTTCCTGAGAGATTAGGGGACAAGTAGGGGGCAAGTCAAACAAACAACCAGTACATCTCCCCACTCCTTATTTTTGGATCATCTTCCTTCTATTGCTAAAAACACCAAAAATCACTTTCTTTTCTACGTTTTTCCCCATAAATGCCATAATAAAGAAATGTTACTCAATTGAAAATCGGCAGCAGAGACTAGTGACAAGTAATCCTCTTTGCCTTGGATTGCAAGACTTTCACATTTTAAGTTCATTAGTTCATAGAAAACAGTGTTCAGTAAAATCTAGCTGTAGAAGTATAATAGTTTCAATAAATCAGTCTTTATAATTGCAAAAATTGGCTTTCTAAACCCTGCAGAATTAAACAGCAGATCTTTCCCAAACACCTTGTCCCTCCTGCCACTGTTGGAATAGCTTAACACTGTGAAGAAACATGGTTATTCAATGTATTAGCCAATACACACAGGAACAAGAAAGTCCTTACTGCCAACTCTGCAGTCTTTCCAGAAGCAGAGATGCAGACCTCATGTATAATACTTTTTAATCTTATAGAGTCCTTCTCTGATGCACTGTATATAGAGACATGCTGAGCTATTCACTGCTGTTCGTGTTCACAAATGGCAATTTTTGCAAATCATTCATGGTGAGGACATTTTTGGTTTTTTCCCCCCTCTAGAGAAACTGCATTTTTATTAGCTGTCTTTGAGTGAGTGAAACAGAGCTCACTGCCTTATTTTTATCTTTTTTATACATATCTCTCTATATACACATATATTTTGGACATGTTTGGCATTATTCACCATGTGAAAAATCTGGCTTGTAGGAAACGGTGAGGAAGATTTTCCTCTTAGGTTATCATCAGCTGGTCCATAGAGGCTTTTTTATTTTTGGCAGAGACAGTACTGGTGTACATAATGAAGCTGTAGGTAGGCAAGAAGGAAAATGATGGGAGTTTTATTATTCACAACAAGGTTGCAAATCTGCTCTCCATCTGATTCTTTCTTTTGGTTGTAATGTCTTGTCAGGGTTACAGGTACTGGACCTACCTTCCAGTGTAGGTCCAGAGACAGGACAACTTGCAAATCCACTTTATTTTGTGTTCCTGCAGTATTGCTGCATCCTTTGAAGGGTTTTCAAGTAGTCAAATCCACTAGGATTGTACTTATTTTTGTATGCTTCATAGAAGGAAACAGAATTAGAATATCAATGCTACGTGTGTGTGTGTGTGTACAAACACAGACAAAGGGAAAGAAATAAAAATATTTGTCAAAAATAATACAACCCTATTCAATTGCTATAACTGCAAACTGATCAGAAAGCCACAGAAGGTAGTAAAATTGTAATTATCATTAGGGATACAGTAAGAAGAGTATAACATGGACTACATAACTTTCCTTTGTCATTCAATGCTTCTTTAATTGTTCATGTTATTAACTGACAGTACCTATGTTCAGCTGATACTCTAGTCAGGTGAAATTCTTTATTTTTACTTTCAAGGCAGAATAGAAAAGGAGGACAGAGGAAAAAGTAAAGATGACATATAAAATCAGTTGTGAGCATCAAAGGATGCCATTCAACAGAGGCATCAGCCTTTCAGAAACTTGAACATGTGGAAGTCACTGGAAATTGAAATAAACAGACAAACAAAACTCTTCTTGACCTTTAATGCAGACAGAATCGGAATTTTCTTCCACGTTGCATTTTTGAATGCTAGATGATGAAAGGGATAGTTTGGTTTCTTATCTGCCAAGAAGTAAATAACCAGCAGCAAAATAACATAACAAATGTTGGGTTTTTACAGGTTACCCTTTGGAAACCAGTCTGGTTTGTTGCTTGTTTAAGGATAAAAAAGCTGGTTACAATCTGAATTGTTGGACTGAAAAAGCTCATATCCAGGATGCTCAAGTGTTGGTTTGGTACTTTGTTGACTTGTTTGCTTTTCTAAGTGCTTTCTGACACCTCCAGAGAACACTGTCCTGAGCAGAAAAAAAGTGGTGATTTTATTCTCATGCAGCAATTATCTTCCCCAAACCTCAGATGGCTCTGACACAGCTCATTAGCATGTCATGCCTACCAGTTTCACTCTTTCACCCAGTCCCACCTTCTCTCCTTTCCCCAAAGAGCTTTTCTGCCTAGCACAGCTATGCACAATTTTTGCCAGCTCACTATGGGTCCTTCACACCATGAGTGCTGCAAGAGCATTTTTGCTGTGTCTTTATGCATGCAGCTTTGCACATGTGCCTTTACTTTCTCTGCTAATTGCTAGATACAGAAGACTTGAAACTCCATCACAGCAGACTTTAGATTAAGGTTGATTTAGGTCACTGAGTAGCAGTGATGGGATATATGCTCTTCAGAAGCCCTCTACAGTTTCCTGATGTGTTATGTTTAATGAAGGGTAGTAATTAACCATGACCAACCTTGTAATTACTAAGATGCCATTGTTAATGAGACTGTAACTTCAGCTATTACTTTGTGAACAGCAATTTAAACCATACAAACAAAAATAATTAAAAATAAGATGAAAATGTAGGTATAATGACTTTCACAATCTTTATTACTAGATTACCACTTCAGTAAAAATGAAGTTTGAAGCCATTTGACACTGTTGATTCACAAAATTTCATAATAATAATTGTTTGAATGAGTTTTCAAATATATGTAATATTTTAAAAGCAAATTTCAGTTTATCAGTTTTGATTTGATTTTCCATTAAGGGTCTTCCATTAAGGGTCTTTCTCCTTAGAAGTAGAAATTTATTTTTAAAAACCTTTGTTTAGTCCATTTCAGAAGTAGAATTTAAAAAAAAACAACAAAAACAACAACTTAGTCAGATGTGCCAGAAAAGAGAAATAACAAAGAAGTGTGCCTACAGAAGTACTCTGGCCCTTTTTCTTAAGTAGACACGTCCAATCCGTAGTGATGGGGAATGCAGATGTCTAAGAGAAGAGTTTGGATTCTGAAAGCATGAGGTAACAAAATATCAGAATTATTTACTGCTACTACTGCAAGAGTTTAATTTCATCTGTTGTAATAGCCTTGTGGCCTACTTTTGGTTGCCTGGTCTTGGCTGTTCTTTTCCTAAGCTATTTCACTTGCAGGACTTTGGATAGCAAGTGTTTTCCTGGTTTCAAAGTGTGGATTTGCTTATTTTTGTGTGTTGTGCCTGCTGGAAGTACAATAGGAGATTCAACTTCAGAGTTCATCTACGCCAAATATATTTCTGACAATATTTGATTCACTGGACTTTTTTTTAAAACTTAGTTTGACATTGAATGTGTTCCCAAAGAAGAGAAGAATCATTGACATTTAGAAATTGTTCCCTGTTACACAATAATATTCTTTCTCATCAGAGAAAATAAACAAGACACAGATTGTCAAACAGATCTTTCAAAATGCCACTCAGAATTTTCATTTCAATTTTACTTATTCTTATCTTGAAACTAAATATTATTCCCACTGAAGTCAGTGTTGAACTCGCTTTCTATAAGGTCAGTCACAAAACAGTTTGTGGGTGGCTTATGCCTCTTAATATCTTTTCTAAATGGCTCTCTTACCAAGTGCTGTTTATCCTGTCAAAGTGTCTGAGACTGACCAGAGTTAACTACACACTTCTATTCAGAGAAAAGGATTTTAAATCCTTTGTTGCAGTGTCTTCCTCAGAATGCACAATCTGTGCTTTAATTTTATTTAATACAAATAAACCCTTGAAGTTGTGCATTAATCATTAACCCAGGAAGTGAGATCTAGCATCTGTAAACTTTCCGTGTGATATTTCAGTTAAAAAAAAAAAATTCCGTATCTTAATTTGTGTAGCTTTTCAAAAGGGTGTTATGAAATTACTTCATTTGAGTCTATAAGCATTGACAAAGAGCATTGCTGAGACTAGCTGGTTATTTTGTTTAGCCAGTGAAAGCAATAGATGAAACCTGAAGGCAATCAAATTCAGACAGGAAGGAAGACATTTTCTTTAAATTAAGGGAGTGATGTCATTGCAATAATTTTACTCAGTCTTTTATCTTCTTTGAAGCTTTGATGAAGAGGCAGTGACTCCAAGGTTGTCTGTTTTTTTCAAGTGTGTATCTGCTGGTTTACTAAGAACTGTTATAATTTATCATAAACCCTGCTTCCTTTATGTCAGTGTTCAGATGCCTTTCTAACATGTACGATACACTTAATCCAAAAATTACAGCTTCCTCTTATGAACGACTCAGTAAGATATTATGGACTTGTTATCAAACCATGATCTTAAGAGCTTGATTTCTGTTTATTACATGTGTAAAAAAAGAAAAAAACTGACTAAATCTCAGTAGAAAGAAAACAAGGAGTGGACACATCTATGTGAGCCAGTAATTTCCTGCTCTATCATGAAGAAGTTATATGAATTTTTTGTTTCCCAAAGTAGCTTTCATTATAAGAATCACTGTATGCCAGACACAGCTAATAGTCTGTCTCTCCATCCTTTGTTAAATAGGGTATTTAAAATATAAGAAAGTGAGCCCAGATTTCCACAAAATACACAAAGTGCTTGTTATATTTTTTAAAATTTTAACTCTCAAAGTGAAAATCCCAGCATCTGTAATTTGTTTTAAAATTGCAAATAAAAAGCAAATCGTTATAAGGTATTCTCGTTCAAACACCATCTCTAATACTCATCTCTAACACAGTTTGCAACTTGTGGCCCCCAGAGCCACTGGTATCACAGCCTTGACAGGAGAAGATAAAAAATAATTTGGATTATTCCACAGTTTTAATTGTATAGAGAGTCTTGCAGTGGACAAGTTAATGTTAATAGTAGATCAGGGTGAATCACAGAGCAAATATTGAAGCCAGAGTGAGGTTTGCTTTTAAAATGATGGTTTGGTCAGCAGGCACTGTCTTCATCCTGCTAAACCGCTACAGCCAGGATGGGATGTGCTGACAGCCTCTGTTCGGGAACCACTTAATGCTATTTCCTGACTCAGTCTTCATCAGTAATTGACTATTATGAATGGAGACAAAATGGGTCTTAAGAACAGACACATGCACACACAGAACTGCATGAAAATCTTAGTTGATCATTGTATAGCCGCCAGATCACAAAACTGGCTTTCACAGGTATTGAAAGGCAAGCAGTTCAGTATTTGTTCATGAATGAGTTATAGTTAGTACTGTGGGTATAGTTACATTTAGTTTTGGGAGCGAAAGAGATAGAGTAAGTTTATTGCAAAGTTAGCAAAGGCTAAATTAAGAACCAATGTTTGACATTGCAAAGGCTTTATTGTGGGCTATATTTTAGGGTGCCAAAACAGCATACAGTTTGAGAACAAAGACTTTGATTTACTTCGGTGTTCTACAAAGCCGGCAAGACTAGTCTGGGTATTTGAGTAATGAAAAATAGCTTAATTTTGAGAGGCTATGAGTAAGGTCATTATTGGACTAGATTAGGATTAGGTATAGAAATCCTTTCATCATGCAAAGTAGGTTTTGCTACATTTCCAAATTCTATGAAGCCTATGAGGATACGGAAATATAATTACTCCAAATCAGAAAACTAAACATTTATGAATCACCACATTACAACCAAACATAGAGGTAAAACTAGTCCTAGAGCAATTAGTGATTAAACAGCTAAGATTAATGCACTTAAAAGGCTCTACTTATGAGCCTTTTAATATGCACCATAATATGCCACATGACTTTTCTTATATTTATTTCTGGCATGTACATGTTTATATGTTTCTATTAAAATTGTAAACATAGCATGGAAAGGAAGAAAAATCTCACCCTTATGCGTACATCTGTGTAAGTGTATAGGAAATGAACTGCATGAGAGCTTATGGAAAAATCAACTCTTAGAATATGGAAAGAAAATAGAAAAAAGAATAATTCAGTACACGTTAAATACATCTCACAGTTTGATTGCTGAGTTCATTTAACACATATTTCTGAGGTCAACTTGGGTTTTTTCATAGCTTTGCAATTTGATTTTACACATTTTTTGTTTGACACTTCATGCAAGATAAGAATCACACTCTGAGACTTACAGTAATACCAGTGTAAACTGAGCATAGAGGCAGTGAGTGAAGGTAGTTAACTCTGGATAAATACTGATGCCCTGAGACCAGACTATGTTCCACTGTCTTGGAACAGAATTATGATGAAGACTGAGCTGAGAATAACACTGTGTAAATGTGGCTGTCTGCTCTTCTGCATATATTCTTACCAAACCTTATTTATTCTGATGGATCCATTAAACAACTGTTTTCCAGTATCATGACTGGTAATAAAGGGCAGTATAGTTCCAGCATTTTTCTCCCCTTTTTTGGCATTTTTTTTGCCTGTTTGTTTTTATTTAGATGTGTATAATGTTTTTGTGATACAAAAAGAGACACAGAACATTGTTATCTTCTCAATGGCTTTCAATATTTAAATAGGAGCTATCCTCTTGTGTATCATCTTTCAGTTTTAAAATAGCCCCTTAGCATGTGCTTGAGACTTAGTGTTGTTTGCATCTCTTCAGAATTGTGATTCTCAAATGAAATTTTCATTAATTTTACCACTATTGTTTATTCATCTAAAAGGTCATTGAAGGTTAATTATTGTTATTTTCTTGTTTAAAACTTCATTTTCATTTAAACTGATGAACAAAACCAATAATCTAAATGTCTAGCCACACAACATAAATTATGTCTAGTCAAGGCAAAGAGTTTTAATTTAACCACTAGGAGGAAATATCATTGCCAAAGTGGCTTAAAACTTCAAATAACTAACGTATTTATAGTAACTGGCTTGTTTGGACATCATAAGCATTAATGCACTGAAGATTTCAATTCACAACAGAAACTGTTTGAAAATAGTACTCTATAAAATGCATTAGCAAGTGCAAATAATCACGTAGAAGACTAAGTGTCAAGTATGTGGCTGTGTGCCACAGTACCTCAGTGCTTCTGCTCCAGCCTTGAAGAGGCACTGATGCCAAAATGTACAGCATTAGCTACATTTCTGCATGTATTAGCCAACACAGTAGAAGAGTGTATCACAGTATATTCTTTTTTCCCTGGAACAAGCTTATTCTTCCTTAGAGTCCATTATAATTTAACCATGTATAAACTACAAATTTGTAATTTTTGATTCTTTCATGCTTATATAAATTGAAATTAATAAGTCTTATCAAATATTTTACACAGTACTTGTAGCATGTCCAGAGACACCCTGCAATTCTTTCTAGGGCCTAGAATATATATTTGATTCTTTTTCTTTGTTTGCATTTTCTGAAACTCCACAAACTGGTTGTGAATAGTTTACTTTGTATGCTGAAGTTACAGTGATGACTTATAATTGAGCGTATAGCTCGTATTGTTTCAGGCTCCTAACTGCACATCACAAATAGGGAAATACCTAAAAAAAAAAAAAAAAGTGACACCATTACTGAATTACAGGAGGTTAGGCTCTGAATAGGATTTCTGAAATTTACAAAGTAATTAACCCTTTGACCTGCTTATAATTTTTTTCATATGGGATTATTCTTGGGGAAAAAAAACAGATGACACTGAAGGGGTAACCAAGAAATTAAAATATTCTTTACACTTGTTACATGAATCCAAACTCCTTCTGCATGCAGTATTTTCCTAATTATTATTCATGGAGCTAGAACACTTTTTAGTTTATGTTCCTAAGGATTCAAAATGGGTTTCTAAGAACTTCAGTACCCTTCTGCTTCATGCATGTATGCATTCCACTGAAATACTCTTAACTGCATTTCTTTTGTTGAGATTAAGTAAATGCAGGTGCAGAAGTGGTCCAGCTTTTGAAGGTTGATCAGATCTTCCTCTCTGATCCCCAAGTCTTCAGAAAGATTAGGAGAATGTGTACTTAATTTCTCTCTGGAATTGTTACACTGTGATTGAGTAGCGAAGACAAGACGAAAAACCCAGTGCAAGGAAGACACATGCCCTATCATAGTGAAATAATAAATCTATTTCTATTTTTTTCTATGTATATTTTTATCTATTTCTATTTTTAAAAAAGTATTTTTCACTTTTTGTGAGTGAACCCCAGAACCTTCTTAATGTTAAAAAAATGTGATTAAAAATTATACCTCTTTTTATCCCTGTGAAGTCAATTCTGTGATGCATGCATGGTGATCACTCTTAGTCTTTCACACTTTGAATGGTATATTGTGGCTGCTTGAGTGCTTCTTTACTTGCTGCTGTGTCCAAAGTTAGTCTTCACATATCTAAGGTAGAGAACATTAAATGACATCCAGGTTAAGACAAAACGTAACCGAGAACATTTATTCATACCAGCTAGAAGAGACGATAAAGTAACAAGTTTTGTAAAGACACAGATGAACAAAGAAAAGGAGAAAGAATCCAATTTAGTCTGATTTTGTCAAGATTGCTTCATGCAAATCTCTCTCCTCCTACTTCAGCTAAATTACCACCTGCTTCTTACAAGATGGCAGTCACAATTTCAGTTTTGTGCCTCATGCTGCATTTGTATTTGGAGACTCTGATGAAAGCACCCATTCATAAGAAAGAATGTCCTTTCTCTCACAGAACACATTTTAGGACTTAGCCCTCAGGGACTACGCTGAGATACTAATCTTGGCTGAACTTGTTAGCTCATTTAACCTGTTGTCCTTTCAGTTCTGCTGAGGAGTTCAGGCAGATTTAATTTCTTATCCCAAAGTTCATTTTACTCATTTTAATCCAGGAGTTCTTTTGCTTCATTTCTTGCTTAAAATAAATATCTTCTTCAGAGATACAAAAGACACTCTAGACGTTGTACGATCTCCTGTAATTTACTAAACACGAATTGTAATTGACAATAATCCTGTAATTGACTTAACAAGGGTTAAAACTCTTCCTGACAGAGTCCTGAGTTCACCTCCTGTTCCGTGAGTTAAGGTAAATTAAGAACTTCAGCTAGCTGAAGCCAAAGTCAGCTGCTTCACTGACAATAGCTGTTTGGAAATGACCTAGAAGCTCAGGGTCTTAATCTCCTTTTCCCTAGGAGTTAGTTGCTTTTAGTCAGAGGCTTTTTGGCTTGGTCCTCACCTGAGCTACATCACAACTGTGACAGCTACATCTATACCTGGTCCTCTGCCTCCCTGATCCAGACCTAGACATGACTTTCTGGTGTGACTTTGACTCATCACAACAGACTTGCAGGGTGATTACTGGCTTGAGACCGGCCCTGCAATATGTATCCAGACCTGATTCTGACCCTGACTTTTGTAGTTCAACACAGAATCATAGAATGGTTTGGGTTGGAAGGGACCTTGAAGATGATCTAGTTCCAACTCTCCTGCTTGGACAGGGTCACCTCCCACTAGACCAAGTTGCTCAGATCCCAGCTTTCAGGCCTTGATCACTTCCAGAGAGTTGAATGACAGTCCACAGCTTCTCTGGGCAACCTGTGCCAGTTTACCACCCTCACAAGAAATGATTTCTTCCTAATGTCTAACCTAAATCTCTCCTCTTCCATTTAGAGCCATTCCCCCTTTTCCTCTCACTACATGCCCTTGCAAAAACCCCAGCTTTCCTGTAGGCCCACTGCAGATGCTGGAAGGCCACTATGAAGTCTCCCCAGAACCTTCTCTTCCGCAGGCTGAACAATCCCAACACTCTCAGCCTGTCTTCACAGGAGAGCTGCTCCAGCCCTCTGATCATCTTTGTGGCCTTTGTTTGGGCTCACTCCAAGAGCTCCATGTCCTTTTTGTGTTGAGGGCTCCAGAGCTATATGCAGTATTCCAGGTGGTTTATCACAAGAGCAGAGGCAGCGAATCACCTTTCTTGACCTTCTGGTCATGCTTCCTTTGATGCAGCACATCCTGACACCTTGCAGGTCAAGCTGCTGCTCCAGCTGCCTACCTGCCATCGTCACTCTCAGCTGCCCTCCTTCCTGGCATAGCCTGCCCTTGGGACTCTGCCATGCCCCTCCCTCAAATGTTTCAATGGCATATTTGGCTGTGAATTGTGTTTCAGTCTTCCAGTCTGCATGAATCCGTGAACTATTACATTTGATAGAAACTACAGAAACAAATATTCAGCACTGCTTCTCAAATAAGACCAGACATTGGCAATTCAATTGGATTCAGAGTGTTTGAAATGACTGGTTCTCGGTTCTCTTCCTATAACCATTGTTGCATTCTCCATCACAGTATCTAAGAACCAATTTGAGTTTCTTCCCTAAATGTCTTTGCATCTGGACCTCAGTTACTTCATAGAGGGAGTTTTAGTGCCTGTAGCATTCAAGTGTCAGACAAACATATATACAAGTATATGCTCTACCTTTTGGAATGAGAATATGCAGTTTCTCCTAGTATAGCAGCTGGTAATGCATAGTGTGTGTCTCAGCTTACAGTATCTGAACATTTTGAATAGACATAAGAGAGATGTTACAGGCTATGTTCACAAAAAGATGTTAGTCTAGATTTGCATCTAACCTCAGAGATGTACATAATGCTATTCATGTTAGCCTGAGGACAGAATAGCAGAGGAGCAGAGAGAAGTACAATGACACAGTGGGGAATAGCATAGAATAAAATAGCAAATGGGGGAAGAATTTTTAAAAATTGTAGAACTAGCAAAATGCATAAAAATAAGAATGCTTGAAAGTTAAAGGAGAAATCAACCGTTTTCATGAAGGAAAATCACATTAACCCAGAAAAGTTTGATAAACATTACCACCAATATTTGGAAGAGCTGCAAAGGGACAGTTACATAATTTATTATTACAAAGCACAGTTCAGCTACTTGGTCTCCTCTACAATGAGCACTAATGTGTTTCACAAAGTTCAGAGATGAAGGATATGCATTGGTGAGGCCACATCTGGAGTATTGTGTCCAGTTCTGGGCCCCTCAGTTCAAAAAGGACAGGGAACTGCTTGAAAGAGTCCAGCGCAGAGCTACAAAGATGATTAAGGGAGTGGAACATCTGCCTTATGGGGAACGGCTGAGGGAGCTGGGTCTCTTTAGCTTGGAGAAAAGGAGACCTCATCAATGTTTACAAATATGTAAGGGGTGAGTGTCAGGGGGACGGAGTTAGGCTTTTCTCAGTGATGACCAGTGATAGGACAAGGGGTAATGGGTGTAAATTGGAGCATAGGAGGTTCAAGGTGAATATCCGAAAAAATTTTTTTACTGTGAGAGTGACAGAGCACTGGAACAGACTGCCCAGGGAGGTTGTGGAGTCTCCCTCACTGGAGACATTCAAAACCCACCTGGATGAGTTCCTGTGTGATGTACTCTAGGTGACCCTGCTCTGGCAGGGGGGTTGGACTGGATGATCTCTCGAGGTCCCTTCCAGCCCCTAAGATTCTATGATTCCATGATTCTATGATTCTATGATATGGTTGGAATTCCATATTTAATATAAATTCTTCTAGTAAGGTCTCTCTGTAATCATGCTGTTGTAAAATATAAAAAGAAACCACTTAGAATAACTGCTTTTTACTATGTGCACACACTTGAGAGACAGTAAAGTTAAATTGTTAAAATGCATGTACATACAAAGGTTAAATATGAAGAGCTGATATTATATTCCAGCTTATAATAACTACATCATAGTCCCTAACAATTGTTACAGAAAAATCTGTATTTTCCCCACTTTTTGTTACTTTTATAATTTTAACAATAATACTTAAGATTGCTTTGTCCTATTTTTTTCCCCAAAACAATTTTACAGAAGCAAGTACAAGATCAGTGTTTATATTCCAGCTCTGCTATGTGCACTTAAATACACACCTATAAATGAGTGAAGACTTATTAATGGGTGATATCCATGCTGCTAATTCGGATTTCAAATAAAGTCACTGTTGAATCACATAAGCACTGATTTTCTACATTGACATGTAGTCAAAGACTAGGATTTCATACTACAAACCCCCTTAGGGATTCTTCTATGCTACATCTGTGAGCTCTTCTGAGAGGAATTCTTCTTGCTTTCAGTAGTTCTGCTTCTTCAAATTAAATATATGCTAAAGAGATTTACAGGGCTCAGCTGTACAAGCAGCTGAAAGTTCTACTTACCAGAAAAAGAGCATTTATATATGGGCAATTGCTACTTTAATGAAATTCAACTGTTGAAAATTTAACTTAGAGACTCTCAAGGAAATGTGAATTTTAAGGAAACTTTTTTTTTTCTCATCTAAGTGGAGCAGGAGGGATTTTTTCATGTATATTTTTAGCTTTGTTTCGGGTTTGTGTTTTCTTCAACTTAGAAGTCTTTTTTCCAATCTCCCATGCTCAGTGAAGGAAATAAATGACGTGGGATAGTTTGGGTAGAGGTCCCCAGAGGATTCTCTTACCAAAGAGCAACTTCTGCAGACGTAGAACTGCCTACCTGTGTGCAACATATCTGTCACTTTTAATGGCTGGGGATCCTGAAAGGACATTATGCCAATCATATGCTTTACTGAAAACACTTTGATACTGTGTGCATCACCAGGTTATGTGGCATGTGTCCAGGACACTACAACTCTTTTCATGATTCCTGGCAGCTCTACCTCTACTGCTGGACTGGGGAGAGCCTAAGCATGAGTAAACTCATCTCAGTATCCAAGAATCTCTGTAAACTATTAAACAGGAAACAATTTAGGTGTTTCTTATCTACACAACAATGAAATGAACCTGTAGTTAAATGTGTCCCAAACATCATCTGTTCTCAAACAGCATACAGTACCATTTAAAATCTGATTTAGAATGACAGGCTTCTTCAGTTTTCTGAAAAGTGAAAAAAACCCGATAAAAAATCTGTGAGATGTGTATAGTTCCACTACTATATCCAGGAAGTAAGCTATATATGTTTTTTTTCCAGAAGGTTCTTCAAACCAAGGCTTAAATACAAAAAAAATAAATAACATGGAAATAGTACAAATAGCTCTTTGAAGATTACTTTTGTACATGCCTCAGAAAAACATAGAATGGAAGATAAATAAAAATAAGTCACTGCAACACAGTATAAAACCTGACACTTCAAAACAGCAGGTTCTTTTATCCCCAGGGACATAAACAGAACTATTGAAAACTACATTGGGGATATTTTATGGTATAGTTTTAATATCTAGGAAGGAAGTTTGGCTGTCTGCCACCAACTTCTGAATTAGGCAAGGAACTTCTTAGAGCAAGAAAACTCACGCTTATTTGGCAACACTTTAGGAATGTTCTTTCTTAAATGTTTTAGCTCATAATGGGAGTTTTCTTCAAACGTTTAATAAAGTCAGATGTATTTTTGAAATTTTTTAATATAAAACCTTCTAGGTTTTGAACATGTAGGTAGATATAATGAAAATTGCTAATATGCTGACTGGAGGAGATGCACAAAATATCTCTTTGGAAGTAAAGCCTTCAATATGTTTGTACTGTATTAATATTATTGCAAATACATGAGCATTTACAAAAGACAGATATGATTAATTCCACAGTAACTGACAATGAAGAATGTTCTTTGATATACATGCAAATAAAAAGCCCAGAATCAATTAAACAAAGGTTCACAGTTTGCTTTGCTCATTGAAAGACCCAAATGTATGTAAATTCACTTGGAATTAAATTCTGAGTTTTTTGTATATGGATTTATATGAATGCATGAATTGTATGATGACATTTGCAAATCAATACAGAAGCAAGCAATTAAAGTGGAGATTGTGTCTGCATCTTAGTTACACCACTGATGTCTCAGTAGAATAGAAAAATTTGAGCAAACTTTTAACTAGCTGACCTAAGTAGTACCACAAGTTGTGTAGACGTGATCACAGAACCCGTTGCAGACTAACTTGCTCCTCTTCCCTCTTTATGCCATTGTAAATTACTAATTTGCTGTTTTATATTACAAATGAGTTATATGAGATGAGACTAAGTGAATGCTTCCACTATATTAGTATTCTTGTGTGACAGAGTTTGATTACTGTTGATTCTGTAGTTACTCAAGCAGGGGAGAGACGACATCTTTCTTGTACAAATACTACATATCACACCATATGGTATAGTGGATGTCTGTAAGGAGGTCCAGTAATTTAACAAATTGCCATGTTTTACCTTCTTTCTTTTATTCTTTCAGCCTTTTTCTTTGTGTGTGTGTGTGCTGCATTGCTATCCATTTTCTCCATAAGCACATGTTCTTTAACAGGTTTAGTTCTATAACAAGGACAGAGCTGAGTGGCTGAGTGGGCTGCAGGATAATTACAGATGGGATGCACACTGTGAAAAGCTGATGTTTTAAATGTCAAGTCAATTTTAAGGGGAAAAAGGCCCAGAAAAAATACAGATCTATGATTAAGGGACACTATTTTTAAACAGTTGATTGCTGATAACTGAAATAATGTTCCAACTTCAAGCAATTATGAAGCAATCCTAGGATTTTGAAATTCAAATTGGTAACTTGTAAGGGAGAGTCAACTTTTCATATTGCCAGATGGCTGGGTTTAGAAACTACGAAAAAAGATTCCAGTATATAATAATTATAATTTAATAACCCACTTTTAAAAAGCATTATTTACTTTCTTCATACTTACATACTAATTTAGTTGTACATTGTAAGAATATTCAGGTTGAAAAAAAAGCAAAAGTACAAATACAAATTTATTTTTTCCCTCCTATGTATCAGCTGAATATAGGTGAACTTTTTTTCCCCACAGAACCACACCTCGTACACTAATATATTTTGCATTTCTTTCTATCTGTTTTTACAAGAACTTCTTTTAAATAGACGTTATTTACCATGTATTATTCAAACCTACACATCATACAAACCCAGTAATTTGTAATAGTGTTTTTAAAAAATCTACTATTATAACATCAAAACTCTTCCTAGATATATCTTAATATAGTTTCAAAATAACTTTGAGATTAGGTGGCACTAGCCTTCCATTTTTTTGTGTTTATAAATAGAGATAAAAACCAAAATTAAGAAAAAAATACGTTTAGTTTTGCTTGTCTAGCATGGAACAGTATGAACTTGACTTTTTGGAACTCTCGGCATTTTAATACAGCTGTGCACATGCAAAGCACAGGTTCAATTAGTTCAAATTACAGTGAAAGAACACGGAAGTTCTGCAAATGTGTGTTCAAATTGCTTCTGTATTATAAAGAAACAGCATTTACAATTATTGTCAGATAGAACTTTGCTAAGAGCCTAATCACAAGGCCTAATCACAAGAATAATACACATCTCCTTAGTTTTCTGTCTTAATCATGAGAACTTTATCTCACATTCTTTTTGCTTTACAGATAAATATATATAATTTTTGCAGCCATAAGCATTGATCGTAGCAGGGAATCTAAATGTGTGGTCAGGCCTTGAATGTCATTCTACCTGTGTTCAAGCAGGTTGAATTCATGTTACAGAAATTATTTCAAATTCTAACAATCCTATATTTCAGCTTTCTGATTTTGCAGTCTAATTGCATGGTAAGATTCACATCATAGCTATTGTATTGCAAACCTTATATACAGGAGAATTTTGGTGCTCCTGATTTGCATGGAAATGCATTTAAGTCAATATTTGAAGCAATTTGTGATTTCTAGGCTTCAAGTCTCTGATTTTAGACTAGTTGTGTGTACATATAGGCATAATTCATGCAAGTTTATGCAATGTCATGCATTGATAATACAGTAGAAGAGTGTTAGAAAAATGCAGTGTCCCATCAGCAGCTTCCGTGGTTGGCCGTACTTCCTGGTCCTACTCCAGAGTACCAAGAGCCATGGGCTCCCCTCTTTGGGAGAGGGCAGGGCAGAGTTGTGGTGGATCTGAAAACCTACTGCATCCCTGGGGAAAGGAATGGTAACCCTGTGACAGACGGCATTATTGGTGCCCTCAGGGCCCCAACAGTTAGAAGAAGGAGTAGGGCAAGCACCTCCCTACCCTGCACTCCCACATTTCTGCAACCCCTGAAGGCTGTTTTTGCATGGAATAACTCCTCATCTACTTCCTTTTCTTGCTTAAGAGGATTCTCAATGTGTCCGCATTTACACCCACGGAAGTTGTTTTCAGCCCAGTGCAGATGTTTCAGGTAAAAATGACAGTCTTAGAGTCTGTCTTTTAAACACAGGTTACTGAGTTTGCAAACTACTGTCAATCATGAAAAAATTTGCTGGTCCGAGAACAGAAAACAGATTTTGTACTTGCTCTGAAAGCCACTTTTGAAATAATGATAACATGTACAAACAAATTAGAGAAAATTCAGCTTATGGTCATGTATTCCATTAACTCTATGGGAATTAAATAAAATATATAAAATTAAAACTAGAAACAATTTAATAACACTTAATAGTTAAGTAGTGATTTCCTTTCCCAGTATCCTAAAAGATATTTTGTGTTTCCATCTACTAATGAAATCCTAGTATTTGAGAGATAAAATGTGATGTCTGATCTGCCATAGCCTCATAAACCAGTTTGTACAGAAAGAAATGAAGAAATGTTTCTTCCTTCTCACAGTCAAAACTTTGGAATTGTAGGATACAAATGGAAAATGTAAATTGACATCTGGCTATAACTAGAGAATAATAATTTACTTTCTACTGAAACATTCCAAAAGATCACTTTCCTGACAAGGCGTGGTCAGTCTGTTATTCTCAGGGCCCACTTGAATGACGAAATTAGAGTGAGGAATGTATAAAAAATGCAATAGGTAAAATATGAATGGTTTCTAGTATAAGTATCAAAAAATATTACAAGCACACTTCATTTATTTTGACTTTCACAGTTTTTTCTGCACAGTAAGGAAAATTTGTCTACAGGTTCCTTGTGCTTCACTGATTCTTTTTAAATTTATGTATGGCCCTTTGTAAATGCTTTCATTTTAGCAACGAAGTTTCCTTTGGAAACTGATGTATTTCTAAACAGTCTGCGGTTTGAAACAAGTTACAACTGTGCCAAGCAATTCTGAAGGACATGACTCTACAGTCACTGCAAGAAAATCGATCACTCAGTTTTAAAAGACCTTTTTTTATATATCCTGTTGCAGATTTCATTTTAAATACATTATCTCAAGATTTTTTTTTCCAGTAGTTTATCCCTTACTAGCTGGAACAAGTAAAACATTTAGCAATTTAGTTTGAGATGTAAAGAATTAATTCTGGCTTCTCTGGTGATGTTATGACACAGACAGTATTCAAAACACCTTTTTCTCTTTCCTCTGTAAGATATGAACTTTTTTTTTTTTTTTTTTTTTTTTTTTCCCTTTAGGCTTGGCCCTTGAAGAAAGTAAAAAACACTTCATATTTTACCATTTGCTTTGGAACATACGTAGCATAACCAGATACACTTCATTGACATAGAATGTTAGTGTCAAATTGTGAAGTGGCATTATATTGGATTTTTTTGAGGTTATTAATAAATACCACAATGCTGTGTACTACCAGTTCCTATGGAAAAAGTGTGAGCAGTTGCTGTTTCTGAGAGGAAGTGATCAATAAACTAGAAAACCTTATTTGCACAGAGCTATAAAGTTTAGATGTATGTAAGAAGATAAATACAGTTTGTCCAAAACACCCTTCAAACTAATCTTTTTTTGTGTAGTTTGAGTTAAATTTAAAAAAATGTGCTGCCACTGTCATGGGGAAAAATAATCAAAACATCCTTTTTCTTCATTGACTGGTTTTGGTTCTTAACTACTTGATTTTACTTAAAGTAGTTAAGTAAGAATGCCATATTTTTTGCAGCCTAATGCCTGAAGGTCTTTTCTTCATCCTCCCCACAGCAGTTGAAGAAAAGGAACAGCTATGAGGCACTAGTACTCATAAATTCTTAGCTAGATTTGTTTCTACGGAAACTGTACTAAATAAAGTTTGAGATTCTTTCATCAGGGCTACTGTGTAAGTCTGTCCTGGGGAGATGGATTTATTTTCAGTTTTTTCATTCCATCAGGATGATAATAGCAGCAGTTTAGAGTAATTTTAACATCCTATCTATGTCACTTTTCACTGTGTCCTTAAAACTGCTTTGGGGATTATTTTTCCTTTGTCCACTGGTATTTAATTCCTTTTAATCCCAAATCTTCCAACTTTTGAAACACTTCAGCTTACAAAATTAGCCTCTCTCTTTCTAAGTTACTCTCCTTTACTCCTTCATATTCTGTCATTCTGTATATTTAAAAAAAAAGAGAATCCCTACAGAAGCATAAATTTCCACATTTTGCACCATTTATATAAATGAAATAGACTAACCTAAATTGATTGTAATTTCATTGAAGAAGGTATTGACAAAATTAGTTCAATTAATTTGCTTCTTGTTGACTCCTTGTTGAAAATAAGTCAACATCTATTTGATTTGTTTTGAGATATCCTTCCTGATGTCCACCTATGAGTGCAGAATGGCACATGTCTCCTGCAGGCTCTTTGTCAGATATTCGAGCCCCATTTAAATGTCTCAGGGCATCTCAGATGACACCTTCGTTTACAAGACAGAATCAAACATTCCATTTCAGCACATCATGCTTCTGTGGGACTTAGACAAATGTTTAAAGCTAAACACAGCTTCAGGGTGCTTCTCAATATGGAAGGTATCACTGCACTGCTAGAGCCTGTTCAGCAAAACCCTTGATTTGTTCTCATGCAACTGATAAAATGAGCATCAAAATATCCACTTCATACTTTTTCAGGAAAAAAAAAACCAAAACATTTTTCTTCTAAATCTATAGTGCAGAAATAAAATGTACAAATGGCAGAACAGAAAAAAAAATCTAGAAGAAATAAATTAGTTTGTATGATCTAATGGTCCAGGAATTAAAGTATTTACAAATGGTTGTTCTTTTTGTTCATTCCAAAAGGCTAGTATAAGTAAGCAGATAGGTATTCTGTTTTTAGAATTGGTCTCAATTGCTATAATTGCTTAGTGGGATGTTGTTTTCTGTTACTTTTTTTTAATTACATCCTTGCTTTACTGCCCTGATTTTGAACTACGGTTGCTATGTTAGCAAAAAACCCAAACCAATAATGGGGAGAATGCCAATCATCTTCGGTAAGAATGGTGGGTGGAAGCCTCAGAATTTCTACATTTGCTAATGCAATCTTTTAAAAGTCTACACTTCAAAATCAAGGCTAAACACTTGGTATCCTGCTGGCCCAAGAATATTCAATTCACAGCAGCAATAATAACTCCTGATCCTTTATTCTGGAGAAAAACTTTCAAAGAGCACCTGTTGATGTTTTCACTGCCCAGTCTTTATGAGTCAGAAACACAGGAGAAAATGAAAGTAAAATAAAATAAGAAAAAGAGAGACATTTTTCCTCTATTGACAATTTACAAAAAATGCATGTTTACACTCCCTGAAAAGTTAGCTTTTCTGTGTTACATGGGTAAGTAAAAGAAAAGGCATTTCAGAAATAGCTTCTTGTTAAAATAAAATAGTAGCATTTTAGATGGGCACTACATTTATGTAGAATTTTAAAACTTTTAGATGGGAAAAATAAAGATTAAAAATGAAAATGACAATCCAGCACTATAAAATGAGTCTGAAGAAGGAGAACATGTAGTTCTTAAACCTATATCTGGTTGTCTTGAGTTTCAATAGTTTTGCTGATGCATAGTCCTATGGTATCTTACCTAACAGGTTTTATTTCTGTCTCCTCATTTATAAAAGGAAGATGACACTGTATTTCTGCACTAATGTAAATTTCAGATATGGCAATCAGAATCTGAGTCAATGGAGGATCGATAAAATGTTTTCAATTACATTAGACTAACCTTCACAGCTGCATGATTTAAAGCTGAGAATTTTAATGCAGTAATTCAAGTTTTTATCATGTCTAGTAGGCTTGAATGTAGGTTTGAAGTGGATACTAAAGTGGAAACTAAAAGTTAGCTTTTTATCTCTTTTCCCCTTTGGCACAATTTTCTGTTACCACAAATGTTTACTGTAGGTTGCATTGAACAAATCACTGTGCTTGTCTAATTATCACATTTGTGATTTTAATTCTGTTTTCCTGAGCTGTCTTAGGAAAACTATAGCTTATTAAGGAATGCAGTAAGAGCTTCACAGACTTCATGATAAAAAAGGCTTGTTTGTATTAATGCTATTTGCAAGTCAAACCCAACAGATTTTAAATTATTGTATTTTTTTCCTTACATCCCTACTTTGCCATGTGCCTATATTACAGTTGTTAATTACACACTTGATTAATACATCACTTCATTAGAATTCATATTTCTTTCTCTACATCACCATTTCATAAAACATTTTTTTTCATAGTATTTTTCCCCTCCCCCCCATATTTTCCTTTTTATTTATGTATTTGCCTCCTTCCAGTTAGTTTGGATCAGCTTTGCATGTTGCCTCTCCCATGGGACCCACACTAGAACAGAGGAAAGGTTTGAGGAGAAAGGAGTGACAGAGTGAAGCAAATACATAATGACCATAACCCCCTCTCCATACTCCATTTGGTTCCTTGCTGAAGGGACTGAGCTTGGTCAGTGGCAATAGTAAGGGAGGGAAGAGCCTGATGTGACTGAAGTGAAGGGGAGGAGTGAAGCTGAGCCTGGCAAAAAAGGGGGAAATGTACAGGTTTATTTTTTGTCTTTTTAGTACCCATTACCTGAGTCAATTGTTAAATATTGATTTTAATTGACCATAAATATAGTCAATTTTCCCAAAGTCGAGTCTGCTTTTCCTGCGATGGTAATTGGTAAGTGACCTCTCCTTCTTTGTCTTGACTCTTGAGATTTTTCATTCCTGTTCTTCCTGTTCTCTTCACCACTCCTGTTTTCCTGGAGGACTGGAGGAGTGAGTGAGCTGGGTGGGAGTGTGGCTGTTAGCCAAGGCTAACCAACACATACTGTCAGCTCAAGATGTGCACAGTATTTTTTTGCACCCTGCAGAAGAAATTATTTTAAAACTTCAGCTCAGTTACAAGCTTCAAAATCAAGGGTTATTCTGCACTATCTCTGAAAAATCATGGGAGGAAACACCTTTGTATCTGGAAATGCCTGACCTTAAATCATATAAGAACTGATACAACGTACTAAACTATTTTTTTCCACATTCTTTTCTTTTTCTCTTTCCCCCATCTTCCCTTCTCTTTCTGTCATTTTGTCCTAGTTTTTCATTTCTCTGTCTACTTTCTTCTCATTTTTCCTCCTACTTTCTTTCCTCATGTTTCCGATGTCTAAAGATCATGAGGGAATCTTCCAACTGAACTTTACTGACCTTACCATCTTTTACAAGATTTTAGATGTGTGTGCAAGAAATCCCATCTTTAAAGTATGTATGTCACTGTAGTTCCATTAGGGTTATTGTATTCCTCATGATACTTAATGGAGCTTTTCTGTTCAAATGTAATCAACTGATAAATTAAATAATTGTGTTCAGACTGAGGGTCTCCGCATAATAAACTGACACTGGTTTTCTTATCACCCCACAGTTTAATTTAATCAAATCAATGTTATTAGTCTTGTCATGTGTAAGTTAACATAGTTCACTAAGGTATGGTTGTCTAAAAGTAATAATAAAAAATGAAAACACTTTGGCTGATTACAGCACAGTAGGTTTTTCTGTCTGTTTTCCCTTGTGCTATAAGCTATAACATGTGAAACTAGCTCTTTTTACTATTAAAATATTAAGTACAACAGAATCCAACTTGTATTTACATAAAAAAATCAGATGTTCTTGTACAGATTACTGAAACAGATGACAGTTTATTGTCAATGGCATTACCTGAATGTCACAGCATGAACAGTATGGTTTGAGTATGCTTTGGTATAATGCACTTGGCAATTCTTAGGACAGCAATCTTCATAAACCCTAATTAGAATCTATTATGCCAAATAATCATAAATCTTGATGAAGACTGGTAGATCATCACAGAATCACAGAATCTTAGGGGTTGGAAGGGACCTTGAAAGATCATCTAGTCCAACCCCCCCTGCCAGAGCAGGGTCACCTAGTGTACATCACACAGGAACTCGTCCAGGTGGGTTTTGAATGTCTGCAGTGAAGGAGACTCCACAACCTCTTTGGGCAGCCTGTTCCAGGGCTCTGTCACTCTCACAGTAAAGAAGTTTTTTCTGATGTTTACGTGGAACCTCCTATGTTCCAGTTTGCACTCATTGCCCCTTGTTCTATCACTGGACATCACTGAAAAAAGCCTGGCTCCATCCTCCTGACACTCACCCTTATCATATTGGTAAACATTGATGAGCTCGCCCCTCAGTCTCCTCTTCTCCAAGCTAAAGAGACCCAGCTCCCTCAGCCTTTCCTCATAAGGGAGATGTTCCACACCCTTCATCATTTTTGTGGCTCTCTTCTGGACTCTTTCAAGCAGTTCCCTGTCCTTCTTGAACTGAGGGGCACAGAACTGGACACAATATTCCAGATGTGGCCTCACCAAGGCAGAATAGAGGGGGAGGAGAACGTCCCTTGACCTACTAACCACACCCTTTCTAATGCACCCCAGGATGCCATTGGCCTTCTTGGCCACAAGGGCACATTGTTGGGTCATGGTCATCCTCCTGTCCACTAGGACCCCAGGTCTCCTACACTGCTCTCCAGCAGGTCAGCCCCCAACCTGTAGTGCTACATGGTGTTGTTCTTCCCCAGATGCAAGACTCTATACTTGCCCTTGTTGAATTTCATCAAGTTTCTCTCTGCCCAACTCTTCATCCTGTCTAGGTCTCGCTGAATGGCAGCACAGCCTTCTGGTGTGTCAGCCACTCCTCCCAGTTTAGTGTCATCAGCAATCTTGCTGAGGGCACACTCTGTTCCCTCATCCAGGTCATCGATGAAAATACTGAACATCACCAGTCCCAGTACCGACCCCTGGGGGACTCCGCTAGTCACAGACTCCAACTAGATTTTGTCCCATTGACCACAACTCTCTGACTTCTTCCTTGCAGCCAGTTCACCATTCATCTCACTACTTGAGCATCAAGACCACACTTAGCTTATCTAAGAGGTTGCTGTGGGAGACAGTGTAAAATGTTTTACTGAAATCAAGATGAACCACATCATGGTCTGTGTTTTAGCAGAAGTATGACAAAAGATACAGTACAATGAATGTTTATTGAATTCCATGAAAACAGAGTTAGAAATAGTTTGAAAAACAGTAAATCTATACAGACATATTGTCTCAGATGATTTGAAATAAATGTAGGGACCTCCAAAATGAAATTTACCATGAATCCGTCACTGGAATATTTTGTGTGCCTGTAATTATTCAGGATCGATTTTTGTAATGAATATTTTTCAATTTTTTTTCCTTTATTCTTTTCTGATTTGCAGTTTTCTTTGTGTTACAGTTGTAACATGAATTTATTCAGACCTGAGATCTTTCTATACTAAATGTAAGCAGATACATTGAAGGAGTAATAAACTGAAACACAGTTGGCATAAACACATTTGGTGCCGACACCCAAATGAGTGGTGTGTGGGCAGCAAATTAAACACCAGCTTGCAAAGCAAAATGGTAGTATAACAGAGCAGGGAGGTGATCATCTATCTCCATATGGCTCTGCTGAGACCACACGTACAACCCGGAATGCAGTATTTTTCTGGGTGTTTCAATACCAGGGTGATACTGACTAATTGAATCTCTACTCTCAAACATATTCGTTGAGATAATTTAAGGTCTTTCGGAAACATTCATGAGCTATGCCTTTCTTTGTTTCTGTTAGCAATATTCAATATTACACGCATACTTGCATTCCAAGGTGGCTATTTTTACTCTGAGAACATTTTAGTATTCCACTGAAGAATATATAATGAAAACATGTTAAAACAGAGCATCATTTTCTTCCAAAAATGAAGAACTAACCTTTTTTAGCAGAATTCATATTAAGCTTGTATACAACACAAGCCCCTCTTGTCTTTTGCCCAACATCAAAACAAACAGGACCTACTTCTGTTTATGTGTTTCTGGTTTGTTTTTGTTTTTTTTTCTCTAAGTGCTATACTTTCCAAAATCAGGGAAAACTGAGGGAAGTGGTGATTCAACTATAATGATCTTTATTGCAGAGTATTCCAAGTTTCAAACCTGGGCATACTATTTATGTAAGTAGTTTTGAGGCTATTTTGACCTGTCTACAGCTACTGTAATTTTTTTTATTAATGTGTGGTCACTAAAGTGAAAAAGTGATCAAACTCCTGTTCTGTTCTGTTCTACTGGTATTGTAGGCTAGTTTAATTTAGCTTTTATTCTTCTCTCAGGCCAAGAGGATGCATAGTCACTATAGTAGAAGCTCATCATGCCCTTAATGGCATGTTTGTGTCAGGATGCTTTGCACCATGAGAACAAACCAAAGTAGACAGATTAGGGACTGTGCTGTTCCCATCCACTAAGAACAGAGTTGTTTGGTTTGTTTGTTTTTTTAAATAAATTTAAGGTTTTTATTATAATTGCATGTGATGCTTAACCAAGGGTGGGTCTACTACCTATTGCTGGGGCATGAAATATGGTCAGTATAAACTTCATCTACAAAAAAAGAGGAGTTACGACTTTCAGTTAGGGACCATAAATATCAATCTTCAAAATAAATTAGCTTTCTTTGTAAGAAAATGTGTCAATTTTCTTACCGTGAACCTAAAACATGCCTCAGGCCAAGGTACAAATTTATGTGACAGTGAATTCCTTTTGCTCTCATTGGCCCATTCATGATGTTGAGAAAATATGCCTTACTGAAACATCCCAGTTCTTGGTCTATTGCAGTTAAATTTTGCTGGATTAAGTATTTTAAATATGTGGGGATTTGGTTTTCTTTATATAAAATGTACCAGCTGAATTTAATACCATGTTTGATATAGCTAGTCTAAAGGTTCCTCCTAAGGGTTATGTAGTATGATCTTTGAGGACAGGCTTTCTTCAGCAATGTGATTTTCATCATAGTGGTTTATCACAATTTTGTGGCCTTTGATCTTACTTCAATCAAGGCAGTCGGGGTCCCCAGTTCTTCACAAAGTTCTGTGCTGGACATTGAGTATGGAAGTGAATGACTTGACAACTTTGACTTTATTTATCCTTCTGGCAAGAAAAATGGTTCAGCAAATTATTACATGCAAGGTTTAACCAGGCAAAGCAGTCCTTAACCAAGTAACTTTCTCATCAGTAAGTTTCTTACTTAAACATGCAGAACTTAAGAATGTTTTGTGTTCTCTTTCCCCTAAGAAGTATTGAAATAAAAAACAAAACAAAACTCCATCCCAAAACTGCAAGAGTAAATACCTCCTGATAACTATTGTGACTTGTACTTTTTTTTATCATGGGTAATCTTTGACTTAACTGAAGTGGACAACAGTGACACAATCCTATTTTCTGACTATGACTGTACCTGTGGCCTCAAGGTTGGAGGTGAAAGACTTTTCTGAATTCTAGAGGGTGTTCACCATTCCTAGTGAAAGATACTGTAAAACCTTTTCCTTGTAGCACAAATTCTTTACCTGGGCTCTGAATATCTAATAATAGTCCTTTATTGCTAGACTCAGTGAAGGATGTGCTGGGACACTGCTTAAAATTTATCAAGACTGTAGTTTGATACAAGCAGACATTGAAATGCCAAGTTGCATACAATTACTTTAAATCACACAATGTATCTGCTTTTTGTGTTACAAGCCTTTGCTATAATATCTCAAATAAATGATATTATTATAAAGTCTTATAAACAAACTAGGGAAAGGAGCGAAGGAAAAGTTAGCTCTAATCTTATAAAGCAATTGCAGCAGGTAAAGCTTTCAGCTGATTTGTTGTTTCCTAGTTACGAACACATTAAAAAGAATTTCAGACCTTTCAGTCTTGGTAAAGTATCCCAGTCTTTATTTTCAGTAGACCTTTGAGATTTCCTAGTGTTATGTGGCTTGTTTCATTCTGTCATCTAAGAGATTTTTTTTTTTTCCATAATATTTTCCATTAAATTGCTCAAGTGGCATCCTTCTTAAAGTAGACTTTCCCCTTTTCATGGAGACATGGACATGTTTCTTTGTTAGACTAAAAGCCATCTTCTATACTTACCTTATGACATCATTGCATCATTCATTGTTTCCAATAACTTACATCTTCTTTTTCTTCTATTGATAGCTGCTTGGTATTCTTAAGCAGCCAATTTCTCTCTCACCAAATACTGCATTATATAGCAATATGCATGTTAAGAACATGCAAACATCTTAGCAGGCCATTTGTAGATCATTAGTGGCTCTTGACTGGCCTCAGAAAAGATAGTGCATAAGCACTTCTCCATGAAAAGGGGATCGGTGTGGTTTATCTCCAATGTTTTCAGTTTAGTCCTACAAAAACGTTAAGATAATGTTTCATCATCAAAATGTAGCACAATTAATTTACTATAGAAAAAGAAAAACTTGATCAGATGTTTCAACAAAGAAATAACTGGCAAGTTACTGTGGTTGATAGTAAACTAATCCTGTACTTGGTCAGTGAATGTCAGGATAAAAGAAACAACTCTCCAAAGAATTAAAGCATGCAAAACACTACTTTAACTTTTTTTACATTTTCATTCAATACCATTTTTAACAGATTAGATCACCATCTAGTTGCTTAATATAAAATTCACAGCATTTGGGAAGAAAACAAGAACTTGCCATTTGATGTAGAAGCATTTAAGTACTGCATATTAGTTCAGTTTCACAACTGAGAACTTTTCTGGTTATGCCAAATTTTTTTCTACAATGGGGGCAGTTGTCTTGATGCACAGGCAAAAGTGCACAAAAGGTCAAAGTTATGATACAAAAATCCCTGAATGATCAATTTCAATAATATAATGTGGCTATGCAGGGCATGAAGAGGTCTGTACGTGCTACTATGTAACATCAACATGGATGTTACTAGTCCCTAATTTTATTTACTGTTTTCCTGTTCAGATTTTAAAGTAGCTCATAAACCCTTTCATCATGGTATTGCAGTGGAAACTCATGCCCATGATCCACTTACTGCTCTCCATGATACAGCTTGCCATTCCATGTTGTTATTATTTATTCTGTTTTTATTCTTTAATCCTAGTGATGTTTTGTCTTGGTTTCAATTATTTCAGTTTATTGAGTGGTGCTGATTGTTCCATTAGCCTTTAATGATTGACCTGTTCATGTTTTGTATGCTTCATTTTGATATTAACTAGTTAACAATGAGAAAAGCACTTCCTTAAGCCATAGGTAGAGTTACTTACTCCGTAAGATGAAGGAACAGATTGCTTTCTCGGTTCTGAAGACTTTGGTTTTGAAATATACTAACAGCCAGCGAAGGTGTTGTTTTCCATCAAAGAATATTAGCCCACTGATACTCTCCATATAATATATTCAGGCATAAATTACTCTAAAAGTGGAAGGAAAGCATAGAATCTTTCAGTAATATGTCATCTACACTTACATTTTATAAAATCTTTAGTTTTCATTTTTTAAAAATAAACCAGATAGCCAAGCAGAGACACAACAACAACAGCAAACTCGTTGTGAAATAAAATATAATTACAAAGATTTTTTTTATTAAGAAAACTCATTGTATTCACAAGCTTATGTGGAAGTATCTTCCTTATGAAGTATTTATGGATATGTTTTATTAATAGAATGCTATGGCAGTTATATCATGCAGAGGACTGAAAATATGGCAAGGAATTTTTGTATTTTATGAAAATGTAGCTCTAACGACAATCTCATTATGCCTTTCTAATATTGATAAAGAACATAATAAACTCCAGCACCTGCTCATTTTCATAGGGAAACCTCAATTTATCTCAATATTCTTCAGTTCTACAAGTGAGAGAGATGCATGTGGAGGACATGAGACAATCCCAACTGCTTTGAACAGATGCTTCTTGCTTTAGTGTTTTAAATTATGTATGATGCATGAGTGTTTCTTTTCATTAATGTGCAAATTGCAACTGAAATGTTGCACAAGATTTGCATGTCCTCTATGCCAAAGAAAATTAAAATATTATTGTTTTATCCATATACACACAAACACGCACACACAGACATGCATTGGATGCATCAGAATGTCAGTGCTTTTAGTAGATCAAGCTTTCCCACACAGTAGGTGCTTTTAATGTGGCCATTCCTAATTTCTGTCTGAAGTGTTACTGCCTACTCACTCATAACCTAGGGCAACATTTGGTTTTCTAGAGCAACAACATAGAGTTTTCTTCTTTCCACCCAGCTTAAAACCTGAACCCATTAAAGATCTTTTCTTTTCAGGGAAATAAACTACACCACCACCACCAAAACCCTCCCAACAAAACAAAAACAAAAACAAAACAACAAAAAAGACCACACAAAAACACCCCAAAGAAAAACAACAAACAAACAAAAAACCCACCAAAAAACCCAACCCACAGTTTTTCCTCAAAAGCAATTATTTTATTGTGAACAACATTCACAAAGGATTTTAAAACTCGAACCCATTTAGAGCAGTGATAACAGTATCTGTCAGTAACAGATCACTCACACCTGCAGTTGCCATCATGCAAGTAATTAAAAAATGACAAGATGTCCAATTATTATGAAGTTATCATGCATATTTTCAGCTAATAGAACATTTCAACATCTAGCTAGGCATTTTTAAAAATAATTAAATAATCAGACTGTGAAGAAGAGTTACCAAATGCCAGTTCTTATCACCAATAACTCCAACCCGATTTTTACATAATTTCACTATTATTTATCCTTCAAATTTTTGTGAACTTTAGAAGCAGCTTCATAAATTCCTGAAACATGTTGAAAACAAGGTTTATAGTGACAGTTCTATTTTCACTGAAGCCATTGGCGTGGCATCAGAACTACTAAACAAGTGCTGTTTTGTTCAGCAGCTATTGCTCTCTTTTGTGGTGAAGCTTAGTGCATGCTTCCATCCAGGCAGGTGGTTATTTCCAGGAAGTAACTTTGATGAGATGGCCATTCTCTGTATCTAATACAATATTTGTTCTTAGGTAGATAAAATATAATAATTTTCACATGTATTTATTGCAAGTTGACAGTAATTGCTATGATATTTTAATTCATTTTAATCATAAAGTGAAAGTTCTTGTGGCAAAATAATAATCAGAAGCATTTCTTCCTAGCATCAGTATTTCCTACAACAAAATATATAATACCAATGTGTTTCAGAGCCAAAATTCTAATCTGATGATTCCTATATAAGTATCATAGTCAATATACATTTTTGGCTTTGAGATATCAAAAGCTTGCTGATTCTGTCTATTAACTGAAGTTAGAAAAGGAGAATGTGTTAAAAAAGCCTATTAAAATAAAATAATTTTTTTTTAAAAGTGTCCCATAATTCAATGTGCAGCTGATCCCTCCCCTCTTTTTAAATCAAGGGCTTATACTCACCTTACCACATAGTAGAATTCACAGCTTGGAGTTACACATTTAGAAATATTTATGCAATAAATTGCACTTAAGGTGCAGTACACACATCATTTGTGTCTAAAGGCAATTCAGTGAATTTGGGCTGGAAGAGGAGGGATGACAAAAACAGCCTTGAAAGTGCGAGCCTGGTGAATGACTGAGATATGCTGAATGTGGCTGACTAAGTTGACAAGTAGGAAATAGAGACTAGGAACAGAAGAAACAGATTTATATGTCCTGTTTTAGTAAAATACATGTATTTCCATGACACCCTTCATTCTGCATTTACAGCTGTG
>NW_009953202.1:76926-77931 GCF_000747805.2 Chaetura pelagica | reverse complement strand
CACTCTGTTCTGAAGTTGTTTGGAATTACTTATTTAAGCCACTCAGAACAAAGATCTCACCATGTCCAACAGTCAAGACTGAATGTTAAAACAACTGCATCTTGTCAGTTCTCAATTTACCCAAAAGATGTATGTTCAGAATTAATAAAAATTACTGTTTGGATTATATTCAAAAAAAGTATTAAAAACTTCGGAATGAAGAATAAACCAAGGCATAGGTAGGTGAAGAAAAGGAGCAAGAGAGGCATTTGAATTTAAGCCTACAAAATTAGGTTTTATCAGTGAGGATGATATGTTGAAACTGTGTCTCCTGTAGTGTTGGTTGGTGTAGAAGTCATAGACCAATATTGAGGTGACACAGGTATGCCATCAAGATGGTCCCTCATGCTGTTTAAGAGATTTAGGCCAAATGCTACATTATGAATCCTCATTAGTCAAATTTTGGACACTGAAATACCAGACACAGTCAATTCCTAGACAGTTTGTTGTGTACAACCCAGCACAGTCATAGGCACTGGAAGAGTTTGGTAGCAACTAGGAAGACTTTTTAAATTTTGTTTTGGTTTGTTTAATTTTGTTTTGTTTATCAGTTGTGTTTAAATATTTGCTCAAGTATAATATACACAGATATTTGTGGGTTGTTTGTTGGTTTTTTTTTAGTGCAGAGGGGCAATTAGATATTAGTTGCATCCAAGAATCCTGCTCCTCTATGAGGAGTGCTATGATTTTGCTTGGCTCGTATTAGTATATGGGAGACGAGAAAGAAGTAACAGTGTTAGCTGTGAATTGACAAAATCACATAGCTGTTAATTCCTTACTGAATTCAAGATTCCTGTACAGGTAAAAGGAACAAGACAGTTCAGCTCAAATTATGTTTGAGAATTTTGATGCAGAGAAAAAGCTGATAAACAGTATCTGGGGGCAAAATTCTCATATGGCTTCTAGACTAACAGTTTCATAGAAACTATTTTTATTAACTTAGCTACCAGAAAAAAATCTGGTCTT
>NW_009953202.1:37499-76901 GCF_000747805.2 Chaetura pelagica | reverse complement strand
GTAGGGAAGCAATTTCTTCACTAAAATTCAGCAGATCATTTCATTTTTTGACACAATGTGCTTCATGTTTGGAAGGCACCCAAACCAAGCATTCATGCATACTAAAAGTGAAGATGACAGGCAGAACAGCAGTCTGATGTACCACTGCATGGTATGCATTATCTAAAAGAGTATACAAAATTCACACATACTTCATGTAATCAGTGGTCCAGGCTGTCCTGAAAAGGTCATGTAAGTGTATGTGGAGAAATAAACCAAACAAACTAAAAAATACAGTTTGGAAAACCTGACATTAGAAATAAGGCAGCAGATTGATAGCTCTTATTTGTCATATACAATGGCTACAACTAGCTAAGCTTCAGCTATATCATGTTGGAACATCATGTGAATATAGCAGTTTTTTCAGTTAATTGATAGAAATCTCATGGGTAAAAACTTATAAATTTATGCAATAATAGCAACACATATTTAGATGCAGAACTATATAATTAACAATTTTGGTAGTATGAATTACAAAACATAACTATTTTATGTTCTATTATAATTTTATTATCTCTTTAAGTAATTATTTATTATATTCTACCCTAATTTGCTGAATTGCCTGCCAATTTAGATAATTGGTGTACTGCACTTTGGGAGACAAGAATGAAGGAAGAAAGGAGGAAAGAAGAATTGAGCTCTATGAAAAAGCAATTGAAAGTAAAAAATGAAATAGAGAAGTCAGGAAGTTTATTTCATACACATTTTTATTACTCAATATTTAAAAGATCACAAAATCTTAACTTTTTTTTTTTACTATAAAAACAATTAATTGATTTTCCCTATATGATAGTCAAGATTGAAAATAAGTTTATTTAAAAATATATAATTCATGCCATTTATTTTCAGTCAGCATAAAATTTGACATTTCAACTGTTCTATTGCTCAGATAGACATCTAGTAGAATCCTACCAAATGAACAAATATTCCACAAGCTCATAAACTTAGTTTTTCTTCCATGAAACCTTGGCTAGCAAACTAGAGAGATTAACCACTTTATCTTGTTCTGTCTACTTTAAATATGTAATATTCTGATCCATGTGCAAAAGCTTCCTAAAATACAAATCCAACATCAAGATGCTCATTCTTAATCAAATGGAAGGAAAGCCCTAAGTAAACTACAAGTTGGCTTAATGCTAACACTTCATAGCACGCACAAGAGATCATAGCTAAGAAACATGCCTTCCTAGACCTCAGAAATGTTGACTACTTTCCATGTCACAGCTCAATCCTCAAAGTGATCTGTAGCTTACACATTCAACTCAAATACAGATGAACACAGTTTGAAGCGTAGTCATTCACACCCCAGAAAGGTATTGGTGTCGTGGGAAGACATACTTATTTTCCCAATTGTTTATAAAAATGGTGGTCTTCTGACAAGCTTCTGAAATGGGACATAGAGAGCATGAAGACTGTGCCTTGAATTGTGCCTTAAAGTACTTTGTTAACATGATATGCATCAGAATTATTTTACATATCTCCAAGAATGATAGTATTTTTTACAAAACTTTGCTATCAATCATAGTTCTCCAGAAGCAATTATGAACTTAAGTATCTCATATAATCAACTGATTCTGGAGGTCCTATAAGTGACTAGTGTAATAGAAAGATGTTGTTAGGAAGCTTTCAATAACAGATAAAAGGAACCTTTCCTAAAAAATATTAATAAATTGAGATTGGAACATTAAATTGGAGTTAAATCTATGACTCCTATACCAACATGACTATCCTAAACACTGAGAAGATGGAAAGATGCAAATATTAGAGTCATGGCAAACTTCGATTTTGTTTTCCCTGTGGTCTGATCCTTTAAATGCTTTTCAAGAAATCTGACCAGAAGAGTCAAGATAGGTAAAAAGGAAGTTTATGCTTAATCTGCAGCTCCCAGTGAAACTAGTGCAGCACTGGGTACCTCACTTCTCACTGATGGTCTCTTTGGGGGTTCAGTGAACATGCTCAAGAACACTGAGGGTCTCTAGTTCCAGACATTTTATGCATCTCAAATGCAGGGCAGCATCTGAATATGTTTTTTAGGACCTCAATTTGA
Source organism: Chaetura pelagica (assembly GCF_000747805.2). NCBI lineage: Eukaryota > Metazoa > Chordata > Aves > Apodiformes > Apodidae > Chaetura > Chaetura pelagica. The sequence goes on along the minus strand of NW_009953202.1, from coordinate 74,815 downwards.
AAATCCATTGTTAAAATAGAAATTAAATCATTCATTCACAAAGTAATTCAGGAACTAACATCCCATGTATCTCAATAGGACATAGTTGCTACATATTCCAGTACAGTCTTCTAATCATTTGGCCTTACACTAGCAAAATACTTAGAAGAGAAACGTCTACTGCTTGATCTGTTCGTGTCCTCTTTCCTGAGTCTCTACTTCTGGCCCCCGCTAAATAGGGCAAAATGGTCCTTTGAGCTAACCTGCAAAGCTTTTTCTGCTGGGGTTTTAATTACTTCTATTAAACACTAGGATCTAGATGCTTTTGTGTTTAACACGTTTTTTTACTAGTATGTCCTATTTTAGCTAATAAATCAATATTTTAGCATATATATCTAAACTAAAAAATGTTAGCAGATTTATGAGAAATTCTAGTATTTATAAAAATTATTTGAAAACTGTGTAAGCACTCAACTACTGTTTTTCTGCACAGATCCTCAGGAAGGATGTTTTTTATAATAACTCCTTTAATGCTTTAATATATTTACACTGGTATCAGGAGACTGTAGAAGTTGCAAAATACACAAGTTTAGAAAATGTTTGAGGAGGATCTTCTAGCACAAATATTCTCCAAATACTGTAACAAGCTACTGTAGAAAGATGAAATAAGAAAACCATACAGTGAAAACATCTGGCCCAGCTCTAAGGAAGAACTGTGAAAAAATCCCCAAGGAACATCTGTGCTGGCTTACAGACTTCCAGTGAAAGCATGAACTGTGATGAAATGCACACAGACAAACACAAATTTTACTTAAATCTATCTGCAGATAATATAGAATTGAAAATAAAATTGATAAATTATTAATCTTTATTTGTTTCAATTAATATATCTTGAAACAGAAGAAGCATCTCTTGTGTTCATTGAGTCCATCCTGCATCTCTCAAGACCATAACCAAATGTATATATTCAGCAAAGAAGTTAAATTCAAGTATATCATGAATAGGCAAACTATTCCTTGCAAGGCAATTTTCTCATAAATGTGAGCTGAGATGGCCTCTGATGATGGCTAGGATTTAAGTTTGAGGTCATTTTAGTTCAAGGTGATAAATGGAAGATAATTTCCTTTTTCTCCTTTTAACATACACTTTTTTCTCCAGAACATTCTAATGGTGCTATAATTTCAATTCAGTAAGTGTTCAAATTTATCTCTATGTAAAGGGCTCAGCAAAAGAACCATGCACTTTAATTAAGTTTTATGTGTAATTTAAAATGTTTTAATGTTATTTCTCTACATAGCTAAGATATTCACCTCTTTTTCTATATGCTCTGGTTAGTGTGTAAATCCATAATTGCTATTGGCATCAGCATTGATTATAATTCTCATTAAAATAAAGGTTCCTTAACATATAACAAAAAATAATGGTTTTAAATATTTTTGTCTTAGAAGTCCTATATTCTTACAACAAAATTCTTCCTTTTCTTGTATGCAATAGAACTATGCTTTGACAATGTTGTTCTTCCCGCTTTTACTGATGTTGCCATTTCTTCAAGTTCTAAATTCTGTATGTACCTCTTCTCATCGAATATCAGGTACTGGAAATGCTAGACTGGGATTTGACATATCACATCACATGATAAGCACATTTATGAGCATGAGGCATTTGAAAGCTGCATTCACCTGGAAATGTTATTTAGACTACAACATGGCACCTTTAAGGTGGTTACATGTACCTGAAACTTACTCTCTTAGAGATGACTGCATTAGGTTTCATAAAAATCAAGATTTACAAAAAAGTAATCAGTAGAAACAGAAGCCAAATTAGACAAGTATAAAATTCATGCATATGAAGTAAAGGAAAAGGAGTATTTCAGCTACAGCTATGCTTAGATATGTGAGTGAACTCAAAACTGTAAAGGTCAAAAAAGCCATTTTTGAAATGTGTTTAGGAAGCCAGAAGGTGAAGATTTAATAAAAATTGAAATACAATCTGCTTCTGCTTTGGTTTCATACTTCCGTATGTGGAATTCTTTAACCTAATACCATTTGAAGCTTTTATTTAATTCCAACTTTTACAAAGCTTTCATGTCTCATCTTTGATCAGCAAAGATTCCAGTCTATTTGCTAGCTAGGTAGATTTGCAGTGTGAGACAGAATAAAACACACAGTATCAGAAAAAAAGAAGCTTTATTACTATGATCCCAAAAATGGTGTAATTTACATATGAAAGGAAAAAATAACGTAAGTTTTATGATATTTGCTATTTGGTTTCTTTTTAAATGCCCAGGGAGAAATAATCTTCAGAAGATCACCATTTATATTGGTAGTCATCTGACTGTGTAAATAGTAAGGTAAGACATGAAATAGCTGTGTTGGTTAGAGTGGAGAATAGCAATTTATTAACTGTTAAATCAGTGTTCAAGGAAATCTTTGCTTATCTGAAAGTCTTTACACAATGTGTGTAACAGCATAGTTTTAACATTGAAGTGAGACACAAGCAAAAGCATCATGAAGAAAATGTTGGGCATGAGTGTGTCAGATATGGCAATTTAAATCCAAGAGAATAGAAATGTGGAGCCTTCCATTAATTCCATCTGCTGAGAGAAAAAGTCAAGATATAGTAAAAAAATTGGCACCCAGCTATACAAACCAAGATATTTTTGGCTCAACTCAAGACCTTGATTTAATTTAAGAACCATTTGGCTATTAGGGGATTATGGTAACAGCTACAATGGCAGTCAGTGAGTAGCAACTTTCTATCTCTCAACAGGATTTTCAATTTTATTGTGAAAAACTTTTCAGTTGCACAATAAAAGAGTATTCCTCCCCCATTTTAAGAACTGAATCACTGTGTCCACTTGCCTTCTAATTTTTCACTTGAGAAGAAGTTGTGGAATCCCAGCTAGGAAAGGATGAAGGGGCACATAGGGTGACTATGTAGGATGAACACTGCTCCCTGCAGTGCAAATTAATTTTCCTGATCTTCTCTGTATGAATTTGCTTGTGTACCACAACCAGACATATGGAGGACAAGACTTTTTACCCATGAGTTCTGTATGTTAGAGAATTTTATCCTCAGCATAATGTTTTGGAAATCTTCATTCAAATATAATCACTGTCATCCTCTTGTTTTTATGTACAGTAGGAAGCAATGTGCATGTAATTTTACAGTACAAAGCTTAACTGAGGAACTTGTCAGGCATATGCCTGCTGGCCTCTGTTGCGGTTCTCAAAGATTGTTGTTCAAACGTACGTGATTCCGTATCCATCAATAAACCACTGTAAATTTCCAGAGTATACCCAAACCAAGGACAGTTTAAAAAAAGCTAAACTGTAACCCAACTCAAAAATAAGTAAAACTGAGACACATTTAACCATTTCAGTAGAAGGACAGAAAATGTGTTAAGTATATGGATATATTTTACAATGCTGGACATAATAACTGATTTACTGAGATAGTTTACTAGGTTACTAAGGGAATCTGGAGCAAAGGGCAAGAAAAGAGAGTGAGGAAAAGAGATAGTATTGGTGAAAATGTGTCCCTGACTCTGCTAGTCTGGAATCAGACCAGGCTGACAAGTAAACACGAGTCTGACAAAGTGCAAAAAAAAAAAAAGCTGTTCTGAAAAAAAAGACTTTCAGTGTTACAGGTCAGAGTTAAAAAAGAACAGCCAAGAAACCTTGTATTCAAAGTGACTGCCAACACAGTATATTGACAAAAGATGGAAGTGCAATGGATTTTACAATCTTGCAAGAGTCTGCAAATCCTCAAAGAGTATGTGAAGCAGGGATTATGAAAATAGGTTATGCTTTGAATGCACTTAGCAAGCATAAGCCAAAGGGGCTGTGAATGTGCTTATAAATCATTAGGGATTTCCATAGGAATCCTTACAGAAGGTTAATAATACAGAGTGCTTAACATCAATCTTGTTGTTTTTACAGTGTGAGCTTGAAATATTTCCTTTAATAATTTTAATGTGACTTTTAAGAAGCTTGAATCCAATTAAAAGAACATGTGTTTAATGGACTGTATTTTTCTCTTATATTAAGCAAAAAAAAATTTATTTTGAAATGTTCTTTAGAAACTCAAGAAATCAATAAAATGAAGCAAAATAAGGATAAAAGCAAAGCTATTAGCACACTTCAGGAGAAAAATCACTTACAAGGATAAAAAAGGTGAAACATTTTGCTTGTCGACTGTACTGAAAAAAGACTGTGGAAAGATGTGGAAAATTGCTATTAGAATCTGAGTCACCTGCATAGTGACTCAGAGCAAAAGTCATTTTAGTGGGATTTGACAGAGGTGTAAAATGTAAGATACAGATGGTAATTATTTTGCTCTACTTGGCATCAGTGAGGTTTCACTTGGAATGATGTTGTTTTGGCCACTGAACTATAAGAAAGATGTAGACAAAATTGGAATCCAATGTAAGGTAAGAAAAATATTTAGAAGTTTTGAAAATTTCCCCACAAAGCAAAAATAGACTCTCAAAAACAGACTTAATTTGGTCTTGGAAAGATTGAGAAAAAAAACAGATAGCAGCCCTCATGTATTTTAAAGAGAGTACAATCTCTGTCCACAGGGAGTACACAGACAATAAATAGTAAGCCTAAATGGCAACGTGTTTTTTCCTATACATGACCAAACAAGGTTTCACATGGATCAAAGAAGTTTAGGTTTATTGATAAAATGTTTGATAAGACAATAAAAAAGTTGTGATTCTGCAGGTCTACAATTATATGCATCCGTTCTAAAGAGAAGGTTGAAATTCAAATTGAGTGAAGGTTCAAAGTGATCATTGATCATTTCCAACAGCATCCCTCCAGTCTACATCAGTATTTCACTTTGAAATCCTATGACTATATAGTGATACTTGCATGAAAATGACTCAGGTCTTATCTACTAAAGTATTGCAAGAGTGTTTATCATAATAAAGCAACAGATTCCTATATAAATTCAAGTTCTATTCCTCATCACAAAACTTCCGTGGCCAAAGCCCAATTGTATGACATTCAACAAGGTCAAGTGCCAGGTCCTGCACATCAGTCACAACAACTCTATGCAAAGCTACAGTCTTGGGGAAGAGAGGCCCAGAGCAAAAGGACCTGGGGGTGTTGATCCACAGCCGGCTGAAAATGAGCCAACAGTGTGCCCAGGTGGCCAAAAAGGGCAACAGCATCCTGGCTTGTAACAAAGAGTGTGGCCGGCAGGACTATGGAAGTTATCATATCCCTGTACTCAGAACTGGTGAGGCCACACCTTGAAAACTGTGTTCATTTTTGGGCCCCTCACTACAAAAAAGGAAATTATTGACAGTAGAACTTTGGCAGTCTCATGTAGCTGAAAAGTAGAGTAGGGATTATTTTAACAGTAACTGAAACCAGCATATTTTTGGCCATGTCTTGAAAATATTGTTTATTGGTTTTATCTGCAAAAGCTACAGATTAGCTTGTTTGAATACAACTTTTCATTCACCATAGGAATTTGCTCTTTTCTGCTGCAAGGTAGTACTGAGATTTTGTGATCTTTTCTAACCATAACTTTGGCTGAAAACAGAGCTTTGGCTGGAACTCAGAAACAAAAGGAAAGTTTGTGGATTCTGGAAAAGGGAGCAGACAACTTATGAGGACTACAGAGGCGTAATGAAGCTATTCAGGGAGAAAAGAAAGGCCAAAACTCAATTAGAACTCAACTTGGTCATTGCAGTTAAAGACAAGATTAATTTTTTTCAGTATATTGAGAGAAAAAGGAAGCTTAGGGGAAATGTAGGCCTGCTGATGAGTGAGGTCAACATAAGGAAAAGCTTCTTCACTGTAAGGGTAATAGAACACTGGAATAGGGTGCCAGAGAGATTGTGTAAGCTCCATCTCTGCAGACATTCAAAACCCACTTGAATTTGTTCCTGTGTAAACGCTCTAGGGGACCCTGGTCTAGCATGAGGGTTTGACTAGATGATCCTCAGAGGTCCCTTCCAACCCCTAACATTCGGAAAAAAACAACTTGGCTTATACAAACAGATTATTTGAGCACTTCTGTATTCAGAGGAGCAGCTGAACAGAAAATTTTCTTCCCTGTTATAATTTTCTTTCCAGTTCATTCAACTTATGCTTGAAGGAATTCTCCCTTTTGTCTTTGAAATGAAGGTGCCTTCTTTCAAGGTAGTGTCAAAGACCAAATAGTTTCATTTTTCCATTAGTAAATGCATCGTAACACAGCTTTGAAATTATTGTTCATCAGTTGACACAGTCTCAGTGAAGCCCATTTAAACATAATTAGGTCTATACAAGCTAGTTTTCTTTTAGGGTTCTCATATTCATACTTTTGCTTTCAATGATAATAGAACTTGAGAATTTATTTCGTTTTCTCTCTGAATAGTACTTAGAGCTAATTGTTCATTGCTAAAAGAGTAGAAAAATTACTTTTTTTTTCTTCTCTATTCCTTGCTTTAGCTACTGGCCCACTATTAGTCAGAAGATGCTCAAGCACAGTTTTTGGTAGCTCTGTTATAATAATAGGAAATATATAATTATCGCTATTGAAACACAAGGAATTTCTACTGAATTTATGACCATGAGCCAGCAATGTGCCCTTGTAGCCAAGAAGGCCAATGACATCCTGGGGTGGATTAGAAAGGGTGTGGTTAGTAGGTCAAGGGAGGTTCTCCTCCCCTTCTATTCTGCCTTGGTGAAGCCCCATCTGGACTATTGTGTCCAGTTCTGGGCCCCTCAGTTCAAGAAGGACAGGGAACTGCTTGAGAGAGTCCAGGGCAGAGCCACAAAGATGATGGAGTGGAACATCTCCCTTATGAGGAAAGGCTGAGGGAGTCTTTAGCTAGGTGTCTTTAGCTTGGAGAAGAGGAGACTGAGGGGCGACCTCATCAATGTTTACCAATATGTTAAAGGCAAGTGTCAGGAGGATAGAGCCAGGCTTTTTTCAGTGGTGTCTAGTGATAGGACAAGGGGCAGTGGGTGCAAACTGGAGCACAGGAGGTTCCACGTAAATATCAGAAAAAAACTTATTTACTGTGAGAGTGACAGAGCACTGGAACAGGCTGCCCAGAGAGGTTGTGGAGTCTCCTTTGCTGAAGACATTCAAAACCCACCTGGATGCGTTCCTGTGTGATGTGCTCTAGGTGACCCTGCTCTGGCAGGAGGGTTGGACTAGATGATCTTTCGAGGTCCTTTCCAACCCCTAAGATTCTCTGATTCTGTGATACTGCCAGGATGCCACTGGTGCCAGCCAAGTCAAAGAATAAATAGCTGAAGATGTAGAAAAACATGACTAGGAACTCTCTGATTGTAATCAACTTTCTAACTGTACCTCACAGCTGGCACAAAATCAATTAATTCCAATAGTAGTAAGAAAAATAGTTCCATCTCGTTTTGTCACAGTTATCACAGGTTTGAGTGATTGTCCTCTCCCCTCATCTGTTCTACCAGTTTTCCGTTTTTTTGTACCAAGAATAATTAAGCAACTTTTTGGTCAACAGGCCTCCTGAAACCTGGAAGCACACACAGGGTGATTTTTTAAATTACAGGAAATATTCATACCAATTTGAGGTGTTATTGAACAGCAGAACTGTAGGACATCCCCCTTACAATTTTAGCAAATTTCATGTAGCTAATTTTTTCAGTCATCTGCAGATTCCTAACAAATGGTCCAAGGTTTTTTTCAATCTATTAACAACAGCTTGAAAACTACAGGACTGTATGAACCTTTAAAGTACCCTCCAGTTCTACTTTTTAATAATTCTATTAATAACATTCCCCTAAGGAAGATTTGCTGGAAGATGTGACAGCAAAAATGGTGACTGCCTGCAAGTCAAAACTAGTTGTGCAGGATATGATGGGTTTAATATAGTAATATCCAAGAATAAACTGAGGATTACTCAACATGACTTCAAATAATATGCCATGAAGTCTGGGTTTAGACATGTAGGCTACCTATTTTGGCCTACTGGAAATCAGTGTCAAAATAATAAACAGATATTGAAAGCCTGCAGGGTGAAATAGTAAGTTATTTAGTGTCATTATCTTGCAGGAAGAACACCAAAGAGTCACTGATTGACACCTGCTGATATGCTGTTTAACAGACATTTGTGATCAAGAATATTTCTAATGTGAGAAATTGTGTTAGGTGAACTGGAAATTCACAGATGTTTAAAACACAGCTGAAGACAAACAGAAGTGTCAGTATAATGTAGGGGACCAGGAGCTTCCACACACATGATTTATATATAGTATGAGGCACAACACCAGGATTAACATATGAAGTTGTCCAACTGCCTTACAAAATAGCAAAAAAAGCACCTAAGGACAAATAGGGAAAAGTGTTTCAGTTTCCAAGAAGTAGCAAAAGAGAGGTTCGTAGTAAGAGGGCAATATATTGCCATATATTTTTATAGCAATCAAAAAAACCCCCAGCATACTTTGCATTATATAAGTAGGTATTACTATACAATACAGCAGAAATCCAGGAATAATTCAATTATTACAATGTATTACATAAAGCACAGCAACAGAGCCAATTGCATAGTGTCTCCCTTGGAAGAAATTCTTTTGTGGGATTAGTATTTTCTTCTTCAGTTCTAATACAAAGATTAGCAAAAGACTCTGTGAAAAAAAACAAAACCAAAACAAAGCAGTATTATTATTTGTAGAAGATAAGCTCTGGTGTCCAAGGACTTCTCAGTACAGAGTACAAAAATAACTTGAAAAATGTTTTGATCAAATTGTTTATCTGTGAAACTCTCATTACAAATATGAAGTTCTGTGAAATTCTGGGTACATTTATCTATGTATCCATACATATGTTTATATATATATATACACACACATATTTACATATATGACAGGACTACATAACTATAGTATCTATATACACTTCATATATACAATTTTAATACCTAAATTGGTGAATGTTAGAACTTTCTAGTTTAAGAAGAAATAATAATAAAGCAATTAAATTATGTAATTTTTTACACAATGCAATGTACAGTGATTCCAGTATGTCTGCTGCATCCTGAATATATTCAATTCACTGAAAAGAATTAAAAAAAATAATAATTAAAAATCAGAGTCAAGACACAGCTTGGAATCAATCTAGTTCTAAGATGTTTACACTTAGTGTGGTGACAACTTAGCAAATTCTTACTCAAGTAGTTTAAGAAGCACCATTTCATATATCGTAGATATTAATCGGTATGTCCCACCTCTAAAAGGATAAGAATCATAGAGTCATAGAATCATAGCATGACTAGGGTAGGAAGGGACCTTAAAGATCATCTAGATCCAACCCCCCTGTATGGGCAGGGACACCTTCCACTAAACCAGGTTGCTCAGAGCTTCATCCAACCTGGCCTTTAACACTATTATGAAGTGGACATCCACAGCCTCTCTGGTCAACCTGTTCCAGTATCTCACCTTACACTAAAGAATTTCTTCCTAACCTAAATCTACCCTTTTTCTATCTGCTCCTTGTCCTATCACTACACTCCCATGATAAAAGTTCCTCCTCATCTTTCCTGTACCCTTCAGGTACTGGAAGGCCTCTGTAAGGGCTCCCCAGAACCTTCTCTCTCTAGGCTGAACACCCCCAGGACCTTCTCCTCAAGGCTGTTCTCAATCCATTCTTCACCCAACCTGTAGTTGTGCTTGGGGTTGCCCCAGCCCAGATGCAGGACCTTGTTGAACTTTATCAGGTTGGCGTGGGCCCACCTCTCAAGCCTGTCCACGTCCCTCTGTATGGCGTCCCTTCCCTCCAGTGTGTCAATCACACCGCCTCAGCTTCCTGAGGGTGCACTCGATCCCCCTGTCCATGTCACTAACAAACAGCACTAGTCCCAGTACCAACCCCTGAGGGACATCACTTGTCACTGTTCTCCATCTGGACAACAAGCTGTTGATCACTTCTCTCTGAATGCAGACATCCAGCCAGTTCCTTATCCACCAAGTCCTCCATCCATCAAATTGATATGCTTCCAGTTTTAAGACCAGGATGTCATGCAAGACAGTATCCAACACTTTGCTCAAGTTCAGGTATATGACATCAATTGCTCTTTCCTTGTCCCCTGACACTGTGATGCCATCATAAAAGGCCTCCAAATTTGTCAGGCATGATTTGCCCTTGGTGAAGATCTGTTGGGTGCCACCAATCACCTCCTTATTTCCCATGTGCCTTAGCAGAGCCTTCAGTAGGATCTGCTCCATGAAAGCTCCAGAAGAAAGGAGCCACAGTGAAGAAACTGGCATGACTTTCATAGGTTGGGAGATCTTGATGTGTAATAGAGGACAGGGAGGGTAGGAAGTCAGATCTTTGCCTCTGGAATTCTTGTTTTTCATTTCCTGGAGGCTCAATCCTTACTATTCCAAGTCCGTGCTCTTCTAGGCTTCACTCTGTGTCTTTGTTTCTCAAGACCTCTGCCTTCATACCATGTCTGTATTTCACTCTGCCAGATAATTATTTTAGAGTCATAAATATGTCACTTTATATAAAATAACTGATTTCTCTATACAAAACTATGGTTGTACCATACGAGGAGAAATAAAAATAAAACAAATTTGTTGCAGACACCTTGTCACTTACAAAAAATGTTTTCATGGAGATATAAAGTAAAACAAAGTTACAGGCAGGTCAAGAAAAGTTCAAACAGAGCAAAACTGACAAGCCTTAGTCCTGAGGTGCTAAATTTTTTTAAAAAAGTTTGCAGTCTTTTTCTAGCAATGTTTATATGGTCCTGTATTCTATAATACAGATTCTGTTCTACTCTCTGCTTGTTTATTTCTGTTTCTATCTGCCAATTCTGTTCTATCTGATTCTTTTTCTCATGAATCATTCATTAAGTAGGGGTAGCAATTTGCAGAAAGAATGTCATAGTGTATAAATATTTGTTTTTATCAACAAAGCCTATGGGTGTAACAATGTCAATCCAACATTCATTATGTTTAGTAGCACACTTTTAAAGCTATGTGCCATATGTTCCCTCCATTAAAGATACACGGAAATTCCACTACTCCAATTCAAACCAGGGTAGGATATAATCATAGTAAGCCTGCAAACAAGGAAAATTACACCAGGTGAGAAGCAATCACCTTGGACATGTTATATCCTTAATAGTATTCACCCCATGTTGACATCACCTATTGGCTTGTCTAAAGGAGAAAATGTGAACAGCTGGAGAAGGTAAAAAGGCATAAAATATCACCCAGGAGGTCATGGTCTGTTATGCCAGCTTCAGTGCCAGTGTTGGAAAGACAGGAAAGGATAGAAATTCAGCGTTTTTTTCACAGGGCTAACCAAACAACACTGGGATTTCTTTTGTTTATTTCCTTACAACTCATTCTTTGAGTATTTTTTCCTGCTATGGGGTCCTTCAGCTGTATGTCTTTTGCTTTCAGAGCAATTGTACAGTAGAATTCCTGGAAGATTCACTGCAGTAATTCTTAGTTTGGGATCAAATAATAGAAAAACTTCAAGTTTACTTTGAAGAAGTACAGAAATCTGCATGTGCTTTCAGCAAAATTTTATTGAAACCAATAAAAAATATATTTCTCCTTTAAGTAAAGGTGTTGAAATGTATCAGAACTTCATCTGAGAGGGTAACCTTTTGTAAACAAGTACAAAATTTTAACTAGTTCCAGGTTAACTTGCCCACATTAAACTAATAGTTACTGTAAATAGATCATTTTGTTCTTTCAAAAAGGGAAAAACTCATCAAACTTTCTCACTTTGTCTTAATTTGGCTTGCATGCACCTAACAGATAGTTTACGCATGCAAACTAAAAGTGCTTTTCCTGAACTTAAAAGCAAAAGTCTGAAGAAAAATCAGGGAATAGCAATAGCTTTGGTTTGTTGGGTTTTTTTGTTTCAGTGAAAAAAGACATGAATATTTGACTACATCCGTTATTGTACATTCTTGTTTCTTTATGGCACATTACACATTGGTGTAACAGCCTGCAAATTACACTATGTATTTGCAACACATACCAAACGTTGCTATAAGGAGACTTCGGCTGAGAACTATAAACTGAGATTGAAGTCAGTACAAATAGATGGACTCTGAGATCAAACTCAACTTCTTATGGGCACTGCTCAGTCACAGAATTTATTTTATTTTTTTAAAAACTTTTGCAATACTTCATAAGTGTTAGGCACCTGGAGAGGAAGCAGGAAAATTTTATGTGCAGACATGACCAGAAATAATTGGGTAAACTCTGCTTACCACTGTAAAATAATTTACCAAAAAGAGCACTCTCAGAAGGATTGTCCTGTACCTGTTTTCCTGCTTCCACTGATATGCTTGGAAATTCAGTTGCCAGGTATTCCTCAGAAGCTTGAGATACATTTTAATATATATTTTCTGTTCTTCACCTCTCTTCACTCATTACTTTCCAACTGCTCCGAAGTACATGACCTGTCATACAGTGTTCTCATTACTATTTAAGCTAAACCCTAAGAGTCAGGTATCTGTTCATAGGTACCTACTGTGGCTTTTTTTTCTCCTGTTCATCTGTATATGCACACATCTTGTATATGATTGTGTATTTCCCTCTTACGCACAGTATTTATGAATGAATCTTCTGAAATTTTATAAATCAGGGGTTTCATACTGAATATGTAGTCCAAAAAAATTACAAAAGGATAATCTAGATACACTCAGTGGAGAAAATAATTGCGAGGCCTTTAGGATCACCATGAGTCCCTCTCCCATTTCCTTGCTATTGTGTTTAGACTACATGAGGAATGGAAATGAGAGTGTGGCTGCAACTCTGCTCAATAGCTATGCTGCCTCTTGGTTTCAACAGCCTTCTATTTCATCCAAGTATCATTTTACCATGCAGTATGGACAGTAATCCCTACATTGAGAAGGCTCCCCTCTTCTGAATGACACTCGGGTTGCACCTGGCCTTGAGTATTTTTTTCTTAGCACAGGTATTTCCAGAAATTGTTTATTTTAAAACTGTCCCTTTTAAACAAGTAAAACTGGAGAGATCAGCAGTTTGTTTGAAAAAAATCTCAGACTGTGAATGCACAGAATAAACAAAATAGAAGGAAATACATGACTGATACCCACTGTCATCAAATGGCAGGAGAATGGAAAATGTTTCCATTCACAGATCACTTAGTGCTGTCTATATCAAAAACAATTATCTGAACTTCATCCTGTAGTAAATGCTCAGCTAGCACAAATGGCTTTGAAACAATATCACATACTAATATGCTGAGCTAAATGTTCACTTAAAAGACATGATAATGCAGCAAGTATAATTGCAGTTACCTGATGGATATGCACATGTGCTTTCTGTCCAAAATTTGTGTGATGATACTCTTAGACACCACTGTTGGTGTACAACAGCTTATTTTATGGTATCAGAATCAAAAAGAGGTAAAGAAAAAAATGCCTGTCTTGTTGAAATACTGTGATGAAGGTTGTTATGTGTATTAGAGATCCTTGCCACTATGATTAATCTGCCAAGGGACATGTAAGGATGTTTTATTAATTTGACAACACATATTTAGATTTAATGGCAATCTGTAAAATAATTTACCCAGCAAATAAATTAAAGTAAAATAATAAATGTTCTGTCAGGCCATAGGAAGGTTGGTAGTGTCTCTCAGAGAACATTTCAGGACTTGGGTTTTTTACTTCTCTCTCACCGTGAACCTTACTGGAAGTTTATTGTAAGAGGACACTTCATAGTGATACTTCATAGGTATATAAGACCAGCAAGATGTGCAGAACTGAATTGACAAGCTTTTGATAAAGGTGCTGAATGGGAAAGCTATATTGGTTTTTCTGGGAAATAAATCACAAAATTGTTGAGGTCTCCTTTTTGTTGTAATTAGAAGTCCTTCATTTGTCTCTCTTTCTCTGTCTCTCACTCTTTGTATCAGCCTCAACTGATAGAAATGAGCATGAGAAACATATTTCAGCCTTCTTCATTCCACTATTTCATGTCATTCTTTGACAAAAAAAAATTTTGCAACAGAAAAATTTGTATGACTGTTCAAAAAGAATTAATTTGAATCACCAGCATCTATCTATTGAATCACCACTGTACTCATTCAAACAACTGATGAAATAAAACTATGTATTGTTTTTCATGTATCTGTATTTGAGTACTAATGTTGTTTAGCTTAAATTTTTTTTTCTAATACTTTTAGGCATGTTTCAATTAATTGGTTAAATGTAATCTAAAAGAATTTGAAAACCTTTGAGCAAAGTAGAACAAGCTCCTACTTAATCAAGAATGCTGGAAGTGCTTTCTCCTTTATTCCTAAGTGAGAACTTACCATATATATACCCTATTGAATTCACTAACATGTGATGTTATAAATACATAGATTGTTACTAGATTTTAAAATCTAATTTTCTTTAACCTTTTAATGATTTTTTTTTTATTACCTAGATGGCTGTCACTACCACACGTAATGTCCAAAACTCTCAGGAATCAGCACTGCTGACTGCACATATTCTAAGACAACATGTAGAATAAGCAGCATGTGTAGTTCATTCTGGAATAAAATAGAACAATTAGGAACAGACTTTACAATAATTTGTAATAATAATAATAATAATAATAATAATAATAATAATCTGTTACATATGGGTATGGCCATTCCCATTCTTAAGTTTTCTTGGGTTTGCCTAGATGGATCAGATACGCAGCAAAATGTGAACAGAGATGGGCAGCCTCACACATGTAAGCCCGTATCAGCATCACATGAAATCATAAAGAGAGTAAGTGATAAAACTGGAGTTGTTTTCTGCCAGCTGTCTTTCTGGGTGAAACCACTGATGAGATAGAAAACTTATTTAGGAAATAGGGAAGATGCAGAAGAAAGATTTCAGTGTGAGAAGCTGCAATGGAGCAGAGTTGTTAGGCAAAGAAAAATTTAATATCTCTGCTCCAGAATTGACTGCAGAAAATGCTGTGTATGTGAGGCTACCATGTTCTTCAAATGGGGATAACTACAGGTCTGTGACACACTATAAAAGTGTGTTTAGAGAAATTAATAGGGATAGTTATGTATATAACAGTAGTATAAAGAGATAATGGGGAGAAAGGTGAGCAGAGGGGAATTTTTTAATTAATTTTTTTAGCAACTGATTGAGTTGAAAAAGCAGACAAACTCTGCCTATACAAAATGAAAATACTACCACTCTCCGTAAAACTTTTTCAGTGAATATGTGGAGGATTTCAACTTCCTAGATGTCTGCTGGAAATACAATAGAACAGAGAGGGAACAGTCCCAGAGGCTCCTGGAGTATGTGGAAGATAACTTTGTGACATATCTGGAGCAAGTTCAGAGAAGGGCAACAAAGCTGGCGAAGGATCTGGAAAACAAGCCTGATGACGAGTGGCTAAGAAAACTGGGGCTAAGAGGAGGAGGCTGAGGGGAGCCACTGTTGGTGTCTGCAACAATCTGGAAGGAAGTTGTAACAAGGAGGGGTTTGTCTCTTCTCCCTAGTAACTAGCAATGATAGGAAATGGCTTCAAGTTATGCCAGGGGAGGTTAGGAAGAACTTCTGTGAAAAAGTCATTAAGCACTAGAACCTGCAGCCCAGGGAAGCGGTTGCATCACCATCCCTGAATATGTTTAAAAATCATACAGATGCAGTGCGTAGGGACATGGTTTAGCAGTGGTCTGGTAGAGCTAGGTTCATAGACTTAGGTTAAATGTTGAACTGGATAACCTTACAGGTCTTTTCCAACCTTAGAGATTCTATGATTCGATGATTTATTCATTACTTGATTTTGACCTGAGAATAGGTGATACAGAACATCTCAGTCTTGTTTGTAACTGATGCCATAACATTGTAATTGTGAGCACTTGAGCAGAGGGGTGTAGCAGAGCCATTTAAAAGACCCTTGTGACACACACAGATAAATTACAGTTGATAAAACATTGCTAACGCTGCATCTGTCTGTAACAATGTGACAGAGTAAAAAGGAGCAAGAAATATGTACCTGAATCTTAAATATTTCATCTTTGACAAAAAATGTATAGTAGGACTGTTTCTTATAAACATACATTGCAGGAGCCTGTAGTTGAAATGGTTGTGGTCTCAGTGCTGTCTGCTGATGACATGCAGTATAGGTGATAAAACCTTACAACATCATTAGGAACTACTCAGAAGGAAAAAACCCTCTAACAGATGGTATTATCTTCTTTTATGATTTTTTCCATACAGTGTAAAGGAACAGACGACTATTGGTAGTGAAATGAAGCCAAAAGAACACTTATTTTTTTAAATAATTAAATATGAGTACTTGTTTATAGAAGCAAATCAGTTCCACAACAAAAACACTTTGTCTAGACCTTTCTGAATTACATGGTACCTTTTTATTCAGCCTATGCTCAGCTGTAACCTTTAGGGATTATAAGTAAACTGTGCAATGAAAGAATATAGGTGTGATATTTGCTTGAAGACTGATGAAAATACTGTAAAGATATTTTCACTGACCTGCCTTAATTTTTCCCCCAAAATTAATGTAAAACCAGCCCTCTGTTCTTTGCTTTCCCTTAATTTTAGGCTATTCATTTATCTTTAAATTCTATGGGGTTAATATAATTTGATAACTTCCTGATTATTATTCTTACAGCTTATTGA
This sequence comes from Chaetura pelagica, assembly GCF_000747805.2. Lineage (NCBI taxonomy): Eukaryota > Metazoa > Chordata > Aves > Apodiformes > Apodidae > Chaetura > Chaetura pelagica. Next base: position 58,221 of record NW_009953202.1, on the reverse strand, counting down.
TATTTTGGATATATTTTTGCAGGTATAAATGGATTAAAATTTAAATCCTAGACTGGGAAAATCACAGTTCAGTAGAAAATATTATTCTTTTTTTAACACCCCCCCCCCCAAAAAACAACTTAACCAGGGCTGCCTTAAATGTCTTTAAATGTTAATTAAAATTTGTGTCCTATTTACTCAGAAACTTTGGAAAAGTTTGTACAGATATCAACAGAGATACTTCAAATGTGTGTACATGTACAAGTAATCTCCTTATTTCAGAATTCGTGTCATTATTAAAAAAAAACCAACATAAAGACATAGTTACATATTTAGCCCACCTACGTATGACAACTTTATGTAGATGATACTAATGTGTGTACTTCTAATTAAAAAGGCCTTTCAGCTATCATAAATAATCTAAGTAAAAAAATGACTTTGGACATTGTTGCAAAATAGAAATATGCAGATTAATTGCATTCTTGAGGTATAGCATAGCATAGAAAGTAGGCATTGTTTTACAGTGACAACTGACCTGTAGTAATGAAAAAGTTGTGTTCTGCCACCATAACTCACTTTAAGTGGGATTATTCTTTCAAGAATAGTGTAGTTGAAAGTAGATCAAACACAGGTGATAAGCTAGTATTTACTCTCATAAAAACATACTGATTTGTAAGTTTTTGCTACAAACCATAGTGGCAACCAAAGAATTAAAATTTCTATTTGATGGACCTACATAACGACTACTTAACTCACAGTGTGCTTTAACAGCACAGGAATTGTGGTTTCATGACACAGAAATTTTAAAATAATTTATTTATTTTAAATACAGAATAAGATTATTTATTTAAATTTTATTTAGGTAATATAAATTATCTCTTGTGTTTCAGTGGCCCAGCAGAAATTTTGTCCTTTTTTTTTAATAATGCAGAAAGAAAATAGAATACTATTTTTTATATTATTATGGATTAATCTGTATAACTACAGGTTTAAATCTGTCAGTCCTGCACTAATGAGACAAAAGCCTGCTTGCAATGAAGATGCTGTTAAAAACAAAAATAATGCTTCTGTGGTCTTTCAGCTCTTATGTTATTGTGTTGACATTTGGTGTAATTATTTGCAGTATAGTATAATTTTATCTTTCACAGAAATTCTGGAGTAAATTGAAGTAGCTATCTGTTTTCAGATTAATTTGATCACTTTGTTTTACCCCAGTCACAAATTTAGTTAGAGAGGTCTGAAACCCAGTATTTATCATAATTTTCTTTGTTGGTTCAGTCCCCATGTTGCCATACCAATTACAATTTTATCAAAGTCATCCTTACAGCAATAATGATAATCCTTTAGCATCTATCTGGATTAGGTCTCAGTTTTATTCTACTAATGAATACTCTAGAGGGGTCTAGGCAGCTTTACAGAACAAATTAACCTTAGAGCATAGCCATTTAAAGTGTTCATTATACTGAACAACTGCAAAGTGTACTGGCCTTAAATGCAATTTAATAGACCCTTCTAGGCCTGTTTTAAAGTATCCTGAAGAGAGTGTGAATAAGATGATACTTAAATTATGATTATTAGAAATATTTTTCTATCCTTCTCAATAAATATCTGATGAAATACCAGCTTTGGAGTACATCAAACGTCATCATGTAATTGCTGTTTTTGAAATTTAAAATGAAAAAATTCAAAACACTGAAATCTGGAATTAATTTGCCTCTTCAGTTCCATCTTTATGTATAGCATGCTCCAAATAAATACCCTATATGTAAGACATATTCTTTCTTATTCAAGGACTCCTACTATCACAAAAATGTATTACATGTAATTCTAAAATACGTCTATAACAGAAAGGGACTGGGGAAGAGACAGCAGAAGAGCAGAGGGAAATGGAAAAGCTAATTGGTATTCTCTGATTTCAGCTATTTGTATCCCTGAGCCTCTCTAAATTAAAAAAAAAAGAAAAAGGAAAAAAAAAAAAAAGGTCAGAGTCTCTTCATTATCTCATTATGCTACAATTATAACATGGTCCAGTGCCAAGGCCCAAGAGTGATTCGTTTACTTGGTTCATCAATCCAAACTTTTGCCTCTAGAAATAAATGAAAACCCAATCTGAACACATCAAACACTGCTTGCATGGCTTTTAGTGTCATACTAATTCAACAAGCAAATAATTTGGTCTTTAATAACAAACATATGAGTGAGATAAATAGGCTTAATATTTGAATATTTTAAGTCTGCCTCTAAAATCTAGAACAGCTTTTTTCAGACATTACTGTACTGTGGTCCTTCCAAGTTATTAATCTTTTTGGCAACATTATATTGCAGGAAGACTTGCTGTGTCCTTGGATGGAATGAGACAGAGAACACAAGAAAAACCCAAAAGCAAGAAGCCTTGTGTTATTTCTTATAACCAAAGTTCAAGTATATATTTGGGTGTGGAAGTATATATGTAGAATAATTCAGTTGCTTATTGAAATCTCAAATAAGCTGCCATGGTAGAAGACAGTGACAAAACAGAAAGCACAGAGGACATGAGGTTTTCTAAATTCAGAAGACACTGGTGGGCAAACAGAGATTCCAGGAATGAGAATTTCTGAAAAAAAAAGTGTATGGTTATTCTAAAAACTGTTGGCATTTATGATTAGGTCTGAAAAAATCCCTGCAAAATGAGAATTTACAGAAATCTATTGCTCAGAAGATTTGGAGTTTAAGTCAAAATTGTACTTATCTATAAGTACTTTTTGTAATTAACATGATATACATGTGAAGTTCTAATGCAGACACAGTTGAGTTAGCTCAGGTACTGTGACATGTCAATTAGACTTGCATGAAGATGAGACAGCTGTGAAATGGCTGTGAGTGCTGTGTAAATATGTGACAAGAAGGCTTAGAATGGGTTACAGCAAGAAAAGTATGCCATTACTCAGTGACATAATCTGAAACCATTTGCTAAGCAGGATGGATTTACTGGGTGGATAGAAGTGTCTATTATCAAGTTTTTTGTATAAGATTTCTGTTCTATGGCATTCACACACAACTTGCCCAAGATCATGAATCTCCAGTCCTGTTTAGACAGTCAGTGTAGACCCAGGGAAACAGCATCTTACTACTCAACCTGTTTAAATCCTGATTAGTACCCTGACCCCTACACGTTGCCCATATTCAGGCTGGATGTCCATGCAGAGATTCCTTCCCCCTCCACCCCCAGGGGACTATGTTTTAAAAATAGATTTATTTTAAAATTGGATTGTCACCACAAGCCATTAATGGTCTTGCTAGTGTTACAGCTCCAGGCCAATTTCTTTGGCTTTCCCTGTATATAAAGACAACCAGTGGCTGTTTTCCAAGTTATCAGTCACCTTCTGGTCTCCTATCCCAAATGTGTTACACAGATGTTAAGTCTTGTGTTTCTGTGCTTTCTCAATGTCATAGAAGAGAGATTTAAGGTCACTTAAAGAATCACCATCAAAGATATTAGCAAAGTAGTTTTAATATTAATTTGTAAAAATGCAACTTAACAGAGTTCAATGGCAAGGTTCACTTTCTTTCTATATGGGAGAGACATACAAAGGTTGGAATTTGGCTAGAATGATTTATTTACACAGGGATCAGGGGAAGTTATTTGCACAGATGTCAAGGAAAATTGCGTGAGAATCAGATTGGAGTGATATATACATGGATCAGGAGAAAGTATTTATACAGAGATTGAGGGAAATCAAGTCAGAATCAGGCTAGAACCATTTACATGGGGATCAGGGAAGAAGGATAAGAAAGGCCCTCCTGTTGAGTCACAAGTTTTAAAATGGACCCCCTTGCTTTCCGAACTCCTACTCAGAGAAGAGACTAGGTAAGGTTAAATCTAGACTCAGTGTCAGACTTGCTCAACAGTGTATATCTAAAGAAATTGTATACAGGAATTTCAGTGGTGGTGATTTAACACATGATTATGGGTCCTGTGTAACTTTTGGGGTAGCAGCAATTTAAGATTCAATAATACTGTTATGATAAATGCCAAATAATAGTAGGTTATATGATTTTTCTAGTAAAACTTGATTAGTCAGTAGTCAACAGCCTGTTATAATCAACACGGTGACTTAGCTAAAGATTCAAAAATATTTCCTAAATCAAATCACATACACCTACACTCACCCACACGGATACAGAGGTTAACCTGTGATTAAGATGTTCCTTTTTTTTCTTCAGATTATAATAAATTTTGGTACCAATTAATCCTCAAAACATTGCAAAATCAAACTACAGTGAATTACTCTTTTCACTTCATCAGCTTCTGTCAGCTGATGGTCTGAATTTCCTCACTCTTCATCAGCTTTTGTCAGCAGATGGTCTGAATCACTTTGTGAAGTCTACCTTAAATCTGCCCTGAGAGGTGTCCTAACTCATGGGAAAATATGGCATAGCAGCCTGCTGCAATCCTGGAGAGTTCTAAAAGGTTCATTTAGGATCCGTATTTTTAGGGTCACAAGATGACTTAACTTTGGTCATTACATTCTTCATTGTGGCCCTAATTCTTGTCAAGTAATCTTGACAGTTTTCAGAGTGGGCTGTGATCCAGCCAGAAGGGGTCTCAGGTACATTTCCATGACAGCAGGAGCTCTAGGTACAGTCAGGGAGTGCCTGATCATCCCAACTCACTTTATTTGTACCAAGAACAAGAAGGTACTGGATCATCTCAACCCATTGCTCCAGTAGGCAAAGCTAAGAAAGTGCCAGATTGTCTCAGCCCACTGTGCTTTTTATTAAAACAAGGAGAATTTTGAGATGTGCAAGAAATGTTGACTTAATCACCTGAGATGCACCAGGGTGTTTCAAATGGGGTTAGTAAGTATAACTCAAGACCAACAGGATAACCATACCTTTCCTAAGGTAACAGGTGGAGGCCTGATTGATCTGGAATATCTTGAGTTGCATGTGCTTAAGCAGCTAACTGTCACACTGAGGTAGTCTGAAAAACAAGTACTTCACAACCATCTTGAGTTGAAAAAAAAATTAGTTGAAAGAAGCAATGACTAATAACTTCTGAGTATTCAGACCAGGTGCTTTATTTAATTTTCATTTTCCTGTAAATAAGAAGAAAGATTAAAGATAAAAATCACAGAAAATGTGCCTTTCTTATGTGTGTGATGGAATAACATTTCTTTCAAGTTTCTTCATTTACACCTTGAGTTTTATTAGACTGCAGGTACAGTGCTAAAATCCTCTGTTACTGCATTTCATCAGCGACTCATTAAATAATCCCATGTGCCTGAAGCAATAACTACTACAGGAATAAAGTGATTATCCATTGTTGCCTGATTTGCACTTCTTCTAAATCTAATGAATTTAAACACACTTTACTTGGTGTAAAATATCACCATAACGTTAAGTAACTGTCATTTAAATATGTTCATACAGTATCTACAATTCAAACAAAAATGTTCTGTGATATAAAATCTGGCACTTAATGCAGCATGGAAAAGCAATTTGAACTATAGAAAACTGGTAATGAAAGAGAACATACTTCCTACTGGTCCAAAAGTTATTTCACACTGTGTATATATAGTAGTGATGAGCCTTAAATTCAGGCAAAATCATTAAAATTATACAGCAGAAGTAGAGAATAAGATTGTAAGTTTAAGCCTACAAAACTGAGAAGTCTATATTCTCACAAAACACACAAGATAAATGTCATCTTAGTCATTTAACTTGCACTTGAATGAGAGTTAAAAGGAGTTTATTCAGGCATTAGGTTGTATGCTCATTTCAGAAGTCAGTTTGAAAATTCAAGGTTTGGGTTTTTGCATGTTACTTCCTAGTAAAAAAAAATAATTGATATTCCTAGAGTATAGAGGGCTTGGTTATGGCACTTAAGTTCTCAATTTAACACATCATATAGGGCCATCTCCAGATATGTCCTACCTGCTTCTACACATGCATTTTGTGATCCAGCAAGGATGAATCCATATGTATCCAAAGACAACTTTTAGAAGGAACAATGAAAGTAATAGTGCACAACTCTAGGCTGCAGGATGGAAAAGTGTCACTCCACTGCAACAGTACAAATCAAGTGCAATAGCAATACATGTCCAGCACTGTACAATTCTGAGAAACTAGGGCTGCATCCCTGATCTCTGTAGAAGAAGAGTGAGGAGGGGCAGAAAACTGGTCATCATCTTGTGCTACTATTATTGTTGTTCCAGTTGAATGAATACTTCAACAAGTGCAGAAAATAATGTACATTGACATGTAATAATAAAGAGCTAAACAGTTAACCATAGCCTGTATTCGATAGAACAAGAGCTAAATTTAGGATAAACCATATTGACAAACCCCAATAAATGAAATATCTGTAAAAATTGTTTACTGAGCAAAGATGTAAAGGAATACAAGAGATTTGTTCATCACCTGGCAGAACACTATAGATGAACTCAAGAAGAAAAGATTTATGTATCTGTAAAATGCCTAATTTACACATCCAAACACATCAGAAAACTTGCCTAACACTCCTGGAAAACACAACAGAATAAAGACCAGAAACTAAGCACTAGCATAGATATAATTTTCTTTTATTCCAAGGGTGAGGAGTGCCTTTGTTCTGCTACCATTTAGCATACTTATGGAACTATTGATACAAATAAATACACCCTAAAACCAAATCCACTCAATATGCATAGTGCTCAATAAACTAGGATAGGGAAACAAGAAATAGGTGAATGTTAGTTGTCTGGCTCAGTATTTCACTGGAGGATTTTCAGATCCTGCCATGATTAACAGTAGAATAGGTTACCTAAGAAAAAAATATAAGCTTAATGCAAATTTCATTCTGAAAATTGTTATTTTGATAACCCATAAAGTCCAAGAGATTCTACATGTGTGTCTGTCTATCCATCTTTCTATCTATCTTAAGGGGAAACTTTCATGTTAATTTGGGTTATTTTGAGTATCTGTTTTTGTGTTCGTTCAAGTACTACATACTTGACACAGGAGTATTCCACAGCAGAGTAAAAAGGAAAATGTTCACAACAAATTATACAACACTACATTGCTTTTCTGCATCCATCTATGAAACTTTTATTAACAAATCTCTCCAATATTATTCCAGGAGGTTTATAATTACATTTCAGTCAATGCTTTAAGCAGTGCCTGTAAACTGTCATTTACATTTTCTTATCACTGTCTGCTCTTGGAGTCAGAACTACATTTCTGACCAAAACACAAACTCTTCAGAGTGATATTTAATATACAAGAGCACTTTGGCAAGTCTGGAGAGTGATAATAGTACAATATCTCCGTGACAAACTTAAAAATTCCAGGAAAACAGTCTAGCACATAGGATGCTCCTAAGTAATATTATTTAGTTGCTGCACAGTCAATTTTAAGCAAGTAAGTGGTATTCAAAAGATGGAGTAGATAAATGCTTTATTTTTAAGACAATATTTTGCCTTTCAGCAGCTGCCTTCCTCATATTGTACTCTGAAGATGATAGAACAGTAATGTTACAGCAAAAATAAAATGTTTCTTAAACTTGAACAGAGCTTTGAATAGCTTTTTTTTCTGCCAAAGAATGGTACATATGTGATAGTATTACTTGTAGAAAATGAAATTGCCACAGCTGTATTTCAGACACAAATCTTCTCCACAAAAGGGAATGATGGGGAAAAATTTAATATGTTTTCACTGTATGCATAGAAAAACACACAAAGTGGAGCCAAGATGAGGCTATTAAAATTACACATTGAAAAATATGCATTGCTTTCATAATAATATTTTACAGAAAACCCTGGATTCAACAAGTTTAGCACTGCCAGAAGCTAATGCTTAGTGCCAGTATCAATGGCTGGCTCAGTCCAGCACAACTTCGGTTTCAATTTAAGTTCCATGTGCATTAATGTGAGGTGCTTTATAATTCTTCCTTTCTTTACTCAAGCTTTACTCAAATTACCATCTTTTTTGTCTGCACACATTTGTGGCTTGACATGGTCAATTGCAGCTGACATTTCCGGTTATATAAAGTTACCCAGTATTAATTAAAACATCATACAAGACTATTTTTTGTCTTCATTATAATGGATTTTAGGCTATTTTTAAAGTTCGGCTTCTTTCAGATAGGAATAAGTCCTAATCTTACATTCCTAAGCAGCAATAGCAGGATAAATTAGCAATCTTAGTAGCACTTAATAAAGTCTTTACATTAATCTTCCCTTTCCAACCCTTATTATTGGATTACCCTTTTATCTTTAAACTTCTCAGAATGTGAAAGAAAAAAAACCAACACACTAAATTAATTGTTTGTGATATGCGCTGCACATCAATTTTCAAAACATCTAAACGTAACATCTATACAGAAATGCCTTTTGCAAATATAAGTCTGATTAAAACCCTAGGTGATCATTCCTGCTTATCTTCGTGACAATAACGAGAGTAAACTGCTTATTGCCTTAATTACAACATCAAACCAATGCAGAGTTAGCATTGGAACTTACTCCATGTGGTACCTCCTTTCCTTCCCTGTGCATATCTGGAAACAGAGGATACATTCTTACATGTGTCAGTGATGCCATAATTTGAAGAGATTGGTTCAAATTCCCTAACTTTATGTCAGTGTAGTCTGAATTTCATAATTATTACTGAAAATCCATTAATCTATATAAAATTTTATATCAATAAAGTTGTCTGACAGGTCTAAGTAGGTCAAGAGTCAAGGTAGGCTGTTGCACTGTATGTCTGCAAGAGAGAAGCATGCACTACTTGTAAGTCACTGGAAATCTCTTAGACCAAAAAACCTAAAGCTCCTAAGATATTATAATATCATCCCTAGAGCAAAAACGGAATATAAATTTGGATTTTAATTTCTCTCCATTTAGAAAGCAAAAGGGGATACTATGTGACCTGGGACCACTGAACCCTTAGAACCTGCACTATTCCACCATCAAAAAATGCATGGGTTTGTTCAAATACATTTGCATGTATGGAGGTTCTTGTACCAATGTGCTTACAAAGCATATGTGCTATCAACAGAGGATTCACTGTTTTGCAAATTCAAGAAGATTTACCAGTCTCACCAAATAATCAAAAAGGAAAAATACTGTTGATGACCCTTACATAGAATAATTAATCCCTACAGTGCTGGAATTCACTGCAAAATCTCCACCTTACCAGATTTCAATGCTGCTTACTTGATTATTAGTATCTGAATAAGACTCAAAGTGTGACTGCTTTGCAGGCACTGCTTTCTAACTAAGCTATCAAGGGATATGTTGTGAATAAGCTATAGAACAATGTTATGTACCATGCTTAGTAGAGAACACAAAATTTTTTTACAAATAGTTTCATTCAGATTAAACCAATTTTGTCATTAACAATTTACCTAATCTCATTTGCTCAACAAGCTATGATTTATCTAATAAATTTTGCAACAACTCTCCATAAAAAGCAAACAAACAAACAAACCCCCTGTCACAGTTTGACTCAGGTCCGACAACAATGCTCTCGATCCCCCCTCCCCCCAACCCAGGTAGGGAAGGAGAGAGAGAAAAAGAGAGAGACTTGGCTGGATTGAAAACTAAACTACACAGCTTTAATTAAAACACTAATGAATGATACAAGAAAATATATACAATTATGTACAGATATGTTCAGGAATGGGGAAAAGCCTCCCCCCACCCCAGCAACTCCCACAGCACTTCCCTGAACTGGGAAGAGTCCCGAGGAATCCCGAAGCTGCTGCTGGAACAGAGCAGAGAGTTATGGGGGTCACGAGAGATCAAGCCTGAGGATCGACGGTGATGGATGAACAGAGTCCTCCCCAGACACTGGCCATGGACCGAAGAGAAGGGGAGAAGAAGAAGGAAGGAAGTTGTCTTCTGTGGTCTCTGACCTTCCTTTGAGCTTACGTAGATATATGGAATGGAATATCTTTGGCCAATTTTGCTGTCCGTCTAACTCAGCCTCCTACGGGGGGGTCACAGATCTCCCCATAGTGTCTGAGCCGGCAGAGTGCAGGTGCAGCCTTGAAGCCTCAGTAGTTAGAAAAACATTCCACTGTCTTATCAGCCTAGCAGAGCACACTGTTGCTAGCTACAAGAAAGCTTACTGAAGGAAAAAAAAAAAAACAGTAAAAAGAAAAATTGGCTTCATCCTGGCTCAAACCAGGACACCCCCCAAAACCAAAAGAAAACTACAAACTGATTATTTTAATGTCAGCTTCCTGCAATATGAGTTCAAGTTTGAGCTTCTGCTTTTAATGTGGTATTTTCTAAACTAGCAAAAATTGTAGCTTAGAGTACTTTTTTTCTAATGGAAAATAAATTGCTTATCATTTCCGTTCTTGTTTTGAATGCAAAGAAATAGTATTTACTATTTCTCTTTATTCTATTTTTTTAATAAATCTGATAGTACTTAGGAATTTCCATCTTTCCAAGAGATAATAGTAATTAAAAATAATTAGTTTTACTAGCTGACAGTACAGTTTCAATTTCTAGTATAAAAATAAGTTTGCATACATTCTGGTCACCACGACAGCAACATGGATTAGCTGTCATCCCACAGGACACTCTTGGAGCCTTTCATAATTTTGCAGTATGAGTTTACTTGATGAAAAGTGTCAGTATTTTTAATTTCTTAGTGCTTTAGTTTGTCTTTGAAGATAGTATTTTATATCCTCTCAAGAAAATGAAGTTTGATGGGAAGAACCTAATAAACAATTAAGACAATTAGTGACACACCCTTTAAGCAGCAATGCTCTGTTCTTAGTCATTCAGGGAGGTGCCTTAATTCTGTCTCAGGGAGTGCAGAGCATGCCACCATTTTATTTCTTTCTCAGGCTCTCTGATGCTTCTTAACCTTTTCTCTCAGATCTCTGCCACCAGGCTGAGCAGATCATCCAGGAGCAGAACATCACACCCTACACAGCTGTCCCCACCATTGCCATCCATTGCCATTGAAGGGCTCTGGCACTCCCTGCAGCCTCTGACCTGGGCAGGTGTATGTTATCATGGGAGATCTGTCTGAGTTGCCAGATTTATTCTGGTGAACGCAGAGGACTGAGCTTTCTGCACAGTGGATACAGCAGCTAAGTTTCTTCCGAGAGTGAAATGACCACCAGCTGAACTAATCTCTTGAGCTGGTAGGGTGACTATGCCCTTCCTGTGCACCCTCCCGTGTGAACTGCCATGCAATGGGCTGCACCAGGCTCTGGCTGATTCACTGTGCTGTTGGCCCCCTCTGCTCTCAGCACTCCTGGTCACTCATGCTCCCCAGGCCATGGGGGTAGTCATGATTGTTCTGTCAATGTCCAGGCTTTGTTAGTGGCTCCTGTTGGAGCTGCTGTTTCCCTGGCTCAGGAAAAACCTCTGTGCATCAAGATCTGCTGCTTTGCTGCAGCTCAGAGTGCAGTTGAGCTAAATAATCCCCTCACCAAACTGGATCTGTGGCCGTTAGCTGAATTGGAGCTACAAACGTGGCACTGCACAAATTAGTTAAAAGAATTACAACAAAATAATTTTTTAGGCAATTAATTTTTTACTTTCACTCTACATCACCAAGATTTCCACAATTTAAGAACCATTTGTTGGCATGGAAACACCAGCTTAATTTAAAATGGATTAAACTAATTAACCTAAACCATATCATAATATAGAGTGTTTGATTTAGCATACATTAGAGGAAACAGAACATTTTTCATTATTATTTTATAGCTAGTATCGACTGAAAATGTTTTACTTCCATGGGAATTTACATGCTTGATCCTTGGGCTGTTTCTCAAAGGTAACGATACTATTGACAAATAATGATAAAGGTTCCTCTGTCAGCAAAGGTGGCCCCTGTGTCTCTATATATTGTCTATCCCTCATAGTAGTTCTGCTTTCTAATTGTCCCTCAGACACCACCACGTGGCATTTCGTCTTTTTTCCCAGCCACAAATTTTATTTTACAGTTGATGTTCCGACACACCAGAAATTGACTGGGTTAAAGAGAAAATGAAGTTATAAAGTAGAAAAATGATCCATAATCTTCTTCCAATTTGTTAAATTACAATATAACAAAAGAAAATAGTAGGTATTTGGTTAAATACCTTCCCTGGAGAAGGACCCTTAAAGATTCAGATTTTCTTTCCTGTAGCCACCTTCTCTCCCTGTAATCCCATCATGCCATATGATCTTCCTCTTGGATTAGGGTTGATAAGCAGTTATTTCTCATTTAAAATTTTCCTTTCATTTGAATGGCTTTGCCTAGTAGCCACAGCTTTCAAGGAAACTATTAAAAATTTCATTCAGTGTCTGACATTACATCAGTGATTACATCCACATGACTTCATGTATCTACATCTATTACTTAGTGTACTTCTGGCTAGATTCTGAATTACTCATTATTAACTTCAATAGGAAAGTCAACTCGTATTGCAGTCTGCAACATAAGCTCCATTAAAACAGATTCTCTCTCTGCAAGGGCCAAATAATAATGTCCTGGTGGTCAGGTTGAGAAACCAGAGTGCAGGGCCAGACTTGTGAATTTCATTGTGTTTTTACAATTTCAAATAAACTATAATCAAAGAGTGCTTACAGATTTTTTTATTTTTTATTTTTTATTTTTATAATAGAAATCTTGTAATCCAAGAAGCAGCTGCTGCTTCATTCAAATGCAGAGCTTAGGTATGTAATAATGTCATATCTATGGCATGTGGCATGACTATAAATGTGGAGTAAAAAAACCAAAATAACTCAATGCTGCTTGAATTCTTGGATTTCACTCCTCAGTTCTCCTTACTCTTCTTATTTCCAGCTGGGGGCTGAAGGAGATAGAAGACTGAAATCCCATTTAAAAAAATATAAATATTTCAGTGCTCTCTTAGGTGGTTATAGATGCTTGTCTTGAAACACTAAGGTTTCGTTTCTTGCAGGGTGTCAAAAATCTATTTTATTGAGCACCTCAGTGTCAACCTTGCCATTCAGCCCTTATTATGGCACATAGTGAATGTTGCTATGCCTAGCAGGTGGCCTGAGGGTTCCCTGTCAGCATTTTTGTCGTGCACTGCAGGAACAGTAAAACCATTCATACAATTCTAAGAACTCCAAACACTTGAATATTGCTCTGAGTTTCCACTTAAAATATAAATATTGGCAATCTTTCAGCAGATTTTTATTTTAAAAAGACCTCATTTGTATGACTTGTTGGTGATATGACATCCATACTCAAAACAATTTAAAGCTACTGGTTCCTTTTTGATAGCATGTGGCTTGTTGGCTACAGCACCATAACTAAACAGCAGGGTTAAAAATAATACAAAATTTCAGTGGCGCAGCATAAGCATTTGACAAAGAAACATATAAAAATCCAATGTGTTCAAGCCCTGGAGGGTTCAAATGAGGCTTCCAACAAGCAGAGAAGATATCTCATACTCAATACTAAAATAAATAGAGTTGAAAAATTTTCTAGACACTTACCAGGAATTTTATCCTGTGCACTCAGCTGAAATCTTGATTGTGGCCCACTGAGGAAAGGCTGAAAACTTCTGAGTCTCTGTGTTGAAAGGAAATCCCAAATTCTGAACAAAATTAGATGGGACTCAGCTTCAGCTACTAAGAGTTAGGGCAAAGTATTCATACTTATGTAATCTAAAACTATAGCTGTTATTTTAATCTGTGAAGTGTATATGACCAGAAGTGAAAAAAAGTATTTAAGCATCTAAGGGCATAGACAGTAACTTAGTGAGGTTCCACAGTGTCTTGAGCACCTGGATACCTAAGTCCCACGTGAAGCTGCTGCACTGTATATGACATTGACACATTCTGATAACATGACTTAAGCTTTTGTACCTCAGAGACACTTGTGATAGTTTATTCTAATCACCTTGCTAAATATCTGAGGAAAAGATTATTTATGTCCTAAAACCATTCTCTAAATATGGCACGACCCTTTAGGTGACATGAAATGAAACACTAATTGTGGAACAGAAGCATTAGGGATTTGGTAATGCTTTGTTCAGCATCTGTATCCTTAACAACAGATTACATATTTTAAAAATGTCATTGCACACATTTATGCCATTGTGTATATTTTTAAGACGTTGCTCCTCAGAGGAATAAAAGAATTGTTTTCTCTTATGGCCTGAGAGGTGTCTAGTAAACAGTGCTATATCTGTTACTTTCAGTACAAATACAACACCCCCTGCACCCCCGTTAATGGGGACCAAAATTTGTGTCTATGTAAACAAACTCTACTGCAGGTACTTTAATTCTAACCCATGTTTTTCTCTGGCATGTTACCAGAAAAACTCATTCATGTAGACTCATTCTTTTTCCTTACCAACCAATTAGGAGTCAAAGATCATAAATAATGACTTAGAAATGACATAAATGAGGAGTACATTCAGAAGCGTCCATAATTTCAAGATGTACCCTAATTTGGCTAGGTTTTTAGCCTTAAGATTTGGCTGAAACATTAACACCTATATTTTCTACTATTTTTTTTCTTTTTTTTTTTTTTTCCTGTAAATCCTAATTCATTAATGAATGTTAACATACCTTAAAAACTTCTTTACTGTGAGAGTGACAGAGCACTGGAACAGGCTGCCCAGAGAGATTGTGGAGTCTCCTTCTCTGGAGACATTCAAAACCTGCCTGGACACATTCCTGTGTGATGTGCTCTAGGTGACCCTGCTCTGGCAGAGGGGTTGGACTAGATGATCTTTTGAGGTCCCTTCCAACCCGTAAGATTCTGTGATTCTGATTCTGTGATACCTAACCATAATAATGTGAATATTTATTTTATGATTCAAAAAATTACCGACTTCTTAAAGACAGGCCCATTCTTGCAGATACATGTTCAACAGATACCTAAGGTCAAGTTTATTACTTCAGAGAAATAACTTCAATAGCTATGGTAATATAGTACATTCTATCCAAGATGTGAAGCGCATCTTATTTTGGTACAGAAAGACAGGTATATAGACAGATAGATTGTATTGAAAACAGAACATTCAATCATTCATGATGGAATTTGGTACTATAAACACAAGCAAGCTGAAGTGTATTGCACCATTCTATAAGTTCTTGCAGTTTTTGAGATCTTCATGTGAAGATACTACTTGTTTCAATAACACTTTTGTTTATCAGCTCAGTGCAAAAGCCCTCTCCTCAGGCTTTTTCCTGTTAAAAAAAGTCCAAAACTGTAGATCTCATTTGGGCTAAAGTTATTGTTATTGGTAAAATATTTTCCTTAGAAAAAAAGCCTACTAACAATCTTGAGGTGGGAAAAAAAGGCACAGTTTCTGCAAATGCAGTTTAAAAAAACTTGGCTAGACAGAAGTAATTTATACTTGTCAGGGGTGAGGATGGAGTACACAACAGTCACACACTTCTCAGCACTAACAGGAAAACCTGGGAAGCATTGTCTCCTCCACATTTGTTTATTTAATTTTTATTTTTTTTTCAGTGTCAAGCATTTGGGCACAATATCTTACTTAGGTCAGATGGATAATTCAGTCAGTTATTACTTTAGTTCATAAAAACAGTGCTTTGACAAAGCACTTGTCCTAGGTCATATTGGACAGTTATAAATGAAAATATAAAGTGGGATGAATATTCCCATTCTTTGAAAATTTTAACAATCTTGTGAGAACATTGATTCAAAGATTAAGTAAACCCACTTGCATATGTAGGTACAAACTCTGGTTGCCATAAAGAATCAAACTTCCAATGCCATTCATGGCAGTATAATTTAATTCTCAGTCACTTAGCTACCGACAAGAAACAGAACATAATACATTTAAAATTGCATTATTAATCCATAGAATCTGGTCAGAATCTGGTTATAATGCACATTGCTCTTTTTGAGGTGAATTATTTGCAAAGACAACCACAAGGAGAAGACACAATTTTGCCAGAAGCTCATTATCTGATGTCAAAACAAATTTTATGTTTTATATCTGTGGCTGACAATGTTTTGCTGAAAAGGTTGCATTTTCTACTGCAGTGTATGTCTAGTAAAACGTCACTGTGCAGAAGGAAGAGAAACCTGCTTAGAGTCTCTTTTATTTAAGGGATCAGACTTTTTTTTAAATAAGTTTAAAACACAAGGTTAGACACTGATGATTTTGCTTTGCTTTGCTTTGCTTTGCTTTGCTTTGCTTTGCTTTGCTTTGCTTTGCTTTGCTTTGCTTTGCTTTGCTTTGCTTTGCTTTGCTTTGCTTTGCTTTGCTTTGCTTTGCTTTGCTTTGCTTTGCTTTGCTTTGTTTTGCTTTGCTTTGCTTTGCTTTGCTTTGCTTTGCTTTGCTTTGCTTTGCTTTGCTTTGCTTTGCTTTGCTTTGCTTTGCTTTGCCAGCTTACTTGCTTATTTGCTTTTTAAATAATCCTTTGTGCCCACTCCTGTGGTTCTCAGAAATGTTCATATTTTTGAGGAAGACAATGAGATTATAAAAAATATCCTAAGATGTGTCACAACCCTCATATTTGCTTTCTTATGTGCTGACTTACATCTGGTCGTTGTACTTTGATTCTGACCTCACCATAATTTTACATTGTTTTGAGTTCAGTGGCATTACATAAAATTTGCACAGATCTGAGAGAAAAAAAATTAATTATCTTATCTGTTCAAGGAATATTAAAGGAAACACTTACTATAAAAAAAATAAGCATTGCATTCTCAAAAAAATAGAATAATGCATACATTTTACAAGTAAAACTTACTTTAAATAAAATATATGCTATTAACATTGCTGTAGCTTAATGATACAAAGAAGGACAAGTAGATATTCGTGTTTCACCTGTGATGTAATTAGCAACTTACTGAAATTACTAAGCATAACATTTGGGGTAAAATTACCTTTCTACAATTCACTATAAACACTATTTAGAGTATGTATGTTATCTATTACACACTATGAAGGCTGGAGTTCAAAGGCACATCTTTTTTTTCTGTTTTCTTGAAGATTTACATTCTGATACTGTTTTTTGCTAAGTAGTTTAATAACTGTAAAATGGGCACTTCAGTCACATATTCCTTTTTCCTCTCTGTTTGTTCTTTCATGGGGAAAATTAATCATACACAGGAAAAAGTGTTTAGGAAACCGAGACTATATCTATATTATTAAGCAGTCTTCCACAAAAGGAGCAGTCCTTCAGAGTGAAGCAGTAAAATTGCCTTATATTTTGGAAGATACTTTTCCAGTTGAGCTAGAAGGACAGTTTTCCTCGAATGACTTAGAAGAACATTTATTTTGCCAATGACAACCGCTATACAACCTAATGATAAAGAACAAAGAAACACCATAAAAATGTACATGCAAGAGCAAGTGAATAATATATAAATCAGATTATTTTTCAATAACTCTTTTGGGGGCCAATGCAGAATTTCTTACATACTGCACTGTACAAAACCCGAAAGCAGAGAAGGACATACAGGCTGATTTCCTCTTTATGGGATGCAGACAATATACCATATCTGCAACTGGATTCAGATATGTTTCTTGTACTGTATGTTCCATATGTCTCCATTTCCACCCTGATATTTTCTTGTATTATCTGAAAGAATAAGGGGGTAGAAAGGGGACAATCCATATACAATGCTGAATGCAGAGGCAGCCTTAATAGTTGTATGGCACTGGGATTTACCAGATATAACCTACATTTATCTGAGTTTTCCCCTACTCACTGTGCACTCAGCACAGTGGGTTTCATTCCAGTCTGTCTTAATACAACATGCACAGTTATACTTATCAAACTTTTTGAAAAATAAGTTTCTACATAAGCTATTACTGTACCTCTACAATCACAAGTAAATGAGATAATTAACTTGACTGCCATGTCTACAACTTTTGAATCCAGTTCATTCAGGATACTTTCTTTTTAATTAGTTCTTGGCAGACACTGCAGCTTTGATAGTAATTCTAAGCCATATTCCAGTTAAGTACTTCAGCAAGTTTTTATATCTTAAAGTTGTAATATAAAACTTGCAGCAAAACAATGTGTGTTTGCAGCCCAGAAAGTCAACCATATCCTGGGCTGCATCAAAAGAAACATGCCCAGAAGATCAAGGGAGGTGATTCACCCCCTCTGCTCTGCTCTGGTGAGACCTCACCTGTAGTACTGTGTCCATTGCTGGAGTCCTCAGTAGAAGAAAGACATGGACCTGTTGTAGCAAGTCCAGAGAAGGGCCACAAAGATGATCAAAGGGCTGGAGCATCTCTCCTATGAAAACAGGCTGAGTGAGTTGGGGTTGTTCAGCCTGGTGACGAGAAGGATCTAGGAAACCTTATAGTGACCTTTCAATAATTAAAGGGTGCCTGTAAGAAAGATGGGGATGAACTTTTTAGCAGTGCCTGTACTGATAAGACAAGGGTTAATGGTTGTAAAGTGAAAGAGGACAGAATTAGAATAGATATTAGGAATATATTTTTTACAATGAGAGTGGTGAAACACTGGAACAGGTTGTCCAAAGAGGTGGTTAGAAGCCCATCTCTGAAAACGTACAAGGTCAAGTTGGACTGGGCTCTGAGTAACTTGATCTAGTTCAAGATGTCCCTCCTCGTTGCGGGAGGGTTGGGAGTAGATGACCTTTAAAGACCCCTTTCAGCCTGAGCCATTCTATTATTTTGTGATTCTATGATACTACAATCAAAATGCATTGCCATTGTTCATATTTCTGCTCATGTGCTCTGATTGTCTTTCACAAGAGTAACCCAATAATTCAAAGAGTTATAGTCAGATTTAGCATAGATCTTAGCAGAGAATGTTTATATCAATGAAACTTGCCAGGTTTTATCAGTTTGCTTCAATGTTTTAATTCACTTTTATGACCCAATTTTAGCTCATTGATGATAACATATTTTGATTCAGACTCACTTTTTGTCAAGTCAGTTTGATTCAAAAATCCAGTTGAATTTAACTCATTTCAGTGTTTCTTGATGTTTCCTGATACATCTGCAACTACAGGAAATTTATCTTTACATTTTTCTGAACTAACAGAGAATGGTTACCTATAAAATTGCCAAATATTATATTTTTTTATCTAGCCATTTTCTGCTCACTGATGAATAATCAGCTTCAGCTCTCCCATGAGATTTCCAATCGGTTTTAACTTCATTCTTAACTTATCAAACATATTATCTTGTTCTCACTTTCATTTAAACTCTTTCCAGCATTATCTCCTGACAAGATGCCATATTATTTAGACACCAATTTCTTAAATAACAGAAGGAGAATATGCAAACATGATGCACCAAAATGTATGCTAGTGACCTGATAACTGCCAAGTTTCTTAGATGAAAATTTGGTTTGATAATTATTTTGACAAGACTACCCATTGCAATAGCCTTACCACTATTTTTTTCCCATTCCTAGATATCCCTAAAACTCACACCTATTATTTTCAGATAAATATCAAGCTCTCTTCTGTCTTCTACTGGCAGAAATATGCGAAGCCTGGAGCTCTAGGATTGGTAATGAATAAGATAGTTTTAGTGCTGAATGTTTTAACGCTGAATGTTTTAGCTGCAAATTTTTCAATTTCAAGCATGAAAATGATCAAAACATTTCTCAGAAACATAATGTTTTGCACAGTATTTAGACCTTATAGTGGCCTTCCAGTATTTTAAAGGGGCCTACAGGAAAGCTGGGGAGGGGCTTTTCAGCAGAGAAGACAGTGATGGGACAAGGGGTAATGGTTTTAAATTGAGAGAGGTGAGATTTAAATTAGATGTTAGGAAGAAATTCTTCACTATAAGGGTGGTGAGGAACTGAAATGGGATGCCCAGGGAGGTTGCTGATGCCCCATCCCTAGACATTTTTAAGGCCAGGTTGGATGAGGTTTTGTGCAACTTCGGTCTAGTGGTGGGTTTCCCTGCTCATGGCAGGGGGGTTGGAACTTTATGATCTTTAAGGGCCCTTCCAACCTTAATGATTCTATGATAATGCTTCTTAATATTAAAAAAAAAAGAATAACATGTTCAATATTCTGGTCTAATAGAAAATGTTCTGGAATCATAGGACTGTTTCAAATAGAATTGCAGGGATCAAACTAAAATGAATACATTTCCTATGATAAAGTAACCCACAACCCCTTGGCTAGGTTTAAAGGTATCTCTAAAGGTTTTGTGCCCCATTCCTATTTTTTCTAGGTATTAGACTTCACTGTAGAGTTATAAGATAATAATGTGTTATCCCAATTTATTTTCCTAAATTCTAAGTAAATTATTCAGTTGCTTAGATATAATCTTCTACTTACCTTCAAGATATTTATATTTATGAATACCCTGTGGAATACAGTCCACAACATATTGTTAATTCAGAGGTCATATATTCCCACAGGTCCTGTGACATGTATGTCAGTGCTGTGTGTATCTCTTGAACATCCTCAGGTATCTCAAGGAACCAATTGAGATCTTGGACATGTTGATTAAATAATGCGTTAAAATTGGAATTAATGGTATTTTTTTTGCAAGATAAGTACTCTGAGGCTTTGAAGTCTACACTTTAAAGATCTTTTTTCCAATATTTAATAATTCATGTTGAGCTCTGATATACCAACTCCCCATGGCTACATTTCCTTAAGTTCCAATCTATGCAGTTCATTCTTCTGGTGGATGGTACATGTGTCTCTTTATATTACTTGTCTCTTTTAACCAGTAAAGATAGTTTCTAACAGTTAAAAGTGTAGAATAATTTCTAAACTTGTGCAAGGGGTTAGTTGTGACAGGCATCTCTCCTTACAGGTTTTAATGCACCTGTTAATGTGCACCGAATTTAAAATG
>NW_009953202.1:0-37470 GCF_000747805.2 Chaetura pelagica | reverse complement strand
CAATGTAGTAGAATTTAAAAATATATTTCAAGTAAGAAATTCTAGAATTGAATTCAACTGTGTGTTGGTATATTTTTCAAGCAGAGATCCAGATTATACCATCCTGTGTTTTAAATATGACATACTTACAATATATTGTACTATTCAACCTTATAAGGCATATAGCCTGAAAAAAGTCCTATGACTTTTTCAGAAGTTTCAAAATACTCTGGAACTTCTCACGTTAGCTAATAGTTAAATTCACATTCCACTTTTGTTAATGAGGAAACAGTACTGCAGTGAATCACTGAAAAAACATTGAACCTACAAAAGGATATTGGTACAAATGCTTCAGTTCCCCTCTGTTTTCCATCAATACAGGATAACACACTATATTTAGGATTCTACTATCCTTAGTGTAACTCCACTAACATCAGTGGATTTCTAACAGTGGAGTGGTACTCTACAGTAAGTCTGTGCAATGGGGGAATTATTTACAGTTACTGATTGTTAATTTGTTTGTACTGCTGTTTCAGGCACTAACCATTAGTTGTATCAGTGGTTAGAATATTGCTTTGTGCTGTTAAGTCTCTCTTTGATAGATTGTCTTTGATCAGTAGAATTTAAGATGTGGCTGTGCGTTGTCCAATTACCACCCTTATAAAAAAGCCCAAAACAACCAACTGTTGAAGTGTTATTTTATATGTCTGTCAAGTTAATTTGTCAGCTTCACAGTGAACCCTCTAAGTCAGTTCTTACAGTTCTTTTAAATTATTCTGACAGCACTGCTTTTTCTGAAGTTTCCCATGATGTAGTGTTCAACTTAGCAGGTCTCTAGACTATCCCTAAACCTCACCAGAAGAGAACACAGTTAAGGAGATTAAGAAAAACTGCAAATCACAGATGAGACCAAAACAGACTGAAAACCTGTTTGAAACTTTGGTGAAAACCAAGATTATTTTCTGGAATTTTGGCTTTTTCTGGAAAAAAAAATATTCAAAATCAGAGATTATCACACAAATCCTTAATAGATGGTGAACTGAATTGGGAAACATCTCATTCATGTTGGGTATACACAGGATATAGTGACATGCAGATGAAATCAAGGAACGCCACATTTTCAGAATCCTGCAGTCGAATTCTCTGAATTCTGTAAAATGAAATGTTAATGATGATATAAAACCATTGTAAAATCATTTATCTAAGGATGAAAATTAGAACATGTACTTTTGCCCTTATCAGTTTGGGCCTGTTCCTTAACAGCCTTTCATAACAATTTGACTGTAATCGTGAAACATAGTGGTTGTCACTTTGACAAAAACCATTGCCACTTAGGTTTAAGACATAAAAATCTATAGCAGAGATTTCAGACATGTAAGATTACTTACACTTAATTAACACAAACACACACCCCCTTACAATATTAGCAGTAAAAGTGGTTACAATTAAAAAGTAAAAAGCAGTAAAAGACTTACAATTAAATCAGACTCTTTCAGTAAGGGCAACAGTTCACTTGCCTGATAGAAGTTAATCATATTATTTATGAGAACATTTTTTACCTAAAATCTATAACTGGAATGACTGAAATTCTTTAGGCAATCTGTGTCTCACCATCAACAAGTTACACTCCTGAAAGAAAACAAAAGGAAATAAGATAATTAATTTTAAACACATTTAAAATTTATGGCAAATAAAAAGTTAAAATATTGTAGTGAAACTGCAAAAGGTTCCTAATTCTGCATTTTTAAGCTTAGGTCATATTTTACACTTCTTTCTTGTCACAAGCCCAGCTTTCAGTGCACATTACTGCTGCTTCTGTGTAAAATTCAATTGACTGTTGCAGCTTTGGTGCAGAACAGTGTCTGACTTCTGATAGCAAACAGAAACATTTCTTCTTTCCAGCTCTTCACAGAAATAGGCATATAAACAAAGCAGCAGAAATGAGTAAATCAAGTGATCTATTAACCTAATGGGTAAAGAACAGGGAGCTCATGTGCTGGAGTTTAAATCCCTGGGGTATGACTCTTTACAACTCTAATATACCAATTTGTTACATTTCAAATACAGCTAAGAAACATTATAGTAAATTAGTTCCAGTAGGACTATACAGCTGTATATTTAAATACCCTACTTGTACAGCTTTCTTGATAAACTGAAATATGTCTCATCGCTTTCCAGGCTGTTTCACAATAGTAGCTGCTTTTTAAATTCTCATTTGGGACAGAAGTTAAAAGTCCTTGAAAATTAAATTAAACACATTCAATTAGGCTGAAGAAACATCTAAACCAAGTATTAGTTAGAGGAATTTTATTTAGCTTATTTCTGTCAAATTGGAGCTTTAAAGGAACTTCAAACTATCAAAACTGTAATTTTAACTCTGTAATATTTATTTATTTTCTGTTCTAACATAAGAAAATACTAATTTCATGTGAATCTGGGAAAAAAAAATAATAAAAAATTAAAAAATAAGTAGTAGAGTGTTATATAAAGACTGTTATTGTGGCTTGGATCTAACCATCAACAAAGAACACCCACTGCTCCGCCCCACCTCTCTGAGCTGGGGAGGACAAAGGTCAACTAGAAGCTTGTGGGTTGAAACAAAGACAAGGAGGGTTCACTTATCAGTTCTGGTCACAGGCAAAACAGACTTAGCTTGAGGAAAAAATAATAATTTAACATTAATCAAATGAAAACAGGACAAAGAAAAAACAAAAACCAGAGCTTAAATACTTTACACTGGCCCTATCTTCTTCCTGGGCCCAAATTACTTTGTTCCTAATTTCTCCTTCCCCGTAGCAGCACAGGGGAACAGGGGTTGGGGTTTAGAGTCAGTTCACAGGCTGTTCTTTTCTGCCACTCCTTCCTCCTCAGGGAGAAGGATTCCTCACAGTTTTCCCCTGCTACCCCACGGAGAGAGAGTCCTTCACAAACCTCTCTGACATGAGTCCCTCCCACAGGACATAGTCCACTGGGAACAGACTGCTCCGGTGTCAGCAACCCACAAAGTTGCAGCCTTCTTTGGGCACAATCACCTCTCCTACTCCAGGGTCCTCCATGGCTGCAGATCCACATCTGCTCCACTTTGGTCCTTCAAGGGCTGCTCCACTGTGCTCCTCCATTTGCTGCAGGGGACCCTCTGCTCAGGCACCTCCTTCCCATCCTTGTTCATGGACCCTGGTGTCTCTGCTCCAGCCTGGCTCTCACCTCTGCTCTCCACCTCCCCCTCTCCTCTGGTCTCAGGTCTTTCATTTAAGCTTCTTTCATACGTTAATCACAGAAGCACATCCATTGTCTCTGATGGCTCAGCCTTGGCCAGAGGTGTGGCTGCACGTTTTGAAGCCAGGGGAACTTCTCGGCTTCTTACAGAAGCCACCACACTAGAGATTTTAAGATACACCTTCAGGAATATTTAGGATACTGATTCCTCTTGAGTTGAAATAATAAAAAATATCTTCCCAAACTCTTTGAAGCATTTGAGGGTCTCTGTTTTGCACAAGCTAATATTTTTTTTTAACTGATTCCCAACGATCTTTGATATCAAAACCAACCAGTTCCTAAAAACCCAGCTCAATAATTACATCCTGCTGGGGTTCCTTCATCTTAAACCATGATATTTTTACAGATTATTGTATCATCCCTTTTCACAACAACAGAAAAGGCTAGAGAGAAGGAAGTCATATGTTTTCTGTCACCAGAGATTGCTTAGTCAACTCACTGTCTCGGGTCCAAATCAATACAAATTGAGAGGGAGACAGTAAAGTTTGGAAAAAGGAGAAGCCAGCTGCCATGCAATGGTGTTGAAGTCCTTGAAAAGATCAAAAATAGACACCCAAGAACAGATCTCAGATTTGTTTCTTAGACAAACACGTTAAGTGTAATAGCTGCATTTCATATCTACTACACCAAGATAGAGACAGTTGAGTTTAGCTTTACTTATACTGCTCTTGGTCAGTCATCCCACACTGTGGATCTACAGTGCTCATAAGAAATGTGATAATTCACATCTCCTCCCCCATCACTGCTCAGCAGAGTCCAGTGGCTTCTGGAGAGCTGGAGACTTCAGGGGCTCCCTGGAGGCAGTGATGCAGGGCCTCACCAGCCAGGACTGTCCCACCACCCCAGCAGGGGAGCAGGACAGGTGGAGAGAGAGAGACAGCCCCAGCCCTGGGCATCAGGCATTTCTCTGGGGGTGCGGAAGGGCTGATGTTGGGCTGCCATGTTGACGTGCAAGTAGGGGTCAGAATCAGGCCGGGTGGGGAGAACTGGAGTAAGGCACAGCTCAAGATGCCCAGGCAGGGCCATGGTGACAGGGGTGGACAGAGGCCAGGCTAGGACATCAGCCCAGGCGTCAGGGCCCAGGTCATGGCTCAGCACACACCAGGCTGCAACATGGGGGGCTGTTGCTCCAGCATGGGCCAAGCACCTCTGCCTCAGCCAAAATCAGACTCTGGACAGGGGATTGCCAGCTGGTGCAGAGCTTCTGTGTGTGCCACACAGATCAGCTGTACTAACTTATTTTCTACAGACAGTAGCTTTATCTGAAGCCTTCATGGTGCAAGTGACAAATGATTATTCAGTCTCTAAATCCTTTTGTGATCTGGAACAAATAGCTACTTTAAATACAGTAAGACCCCAATTAATTATTTATCTCACAGTGTTATAGTTAATGTGAGAAGCAACAACTGACCATCGTGATACAAATATCCAATACTCAGGTTTTTAATCTTGAGAAATTTGGTCTTCAGTTTATTTTAAATTTTACAAAATTATATTGGGTTCTTTCGATCTTCTCCAACTGTGCATTAAGATAGTACTTTGCTCCAAATCAGAGAACAAAATAAGCAGTAATATCTGCTTCTGCAACAGCTGATTCCTACCTGCAGAAGAGAGGAAAGTTCTGACAGAGTTTGTTTGCAACTGAGCCTCAGATAGACTGAGGACTATGCCTGCAGATGTAATTACATGCCAGCTGACAGAAATTACATGTATATCTTGTAACTGAAAAAGGGAGGCATATGAAAAAAGGGTTTTTAGCTTTTCTCATCTTTTATCCCTCTTGTCTTATTTCTTCATTGATATGAGAGATTTTACTTGATGGACAAAACCACCATGGGTAGGGTAACCACTGAATGGTTTTCTTTAAGGAGGAGTGATCATTTAGAGAAGCAAAATAAATGTTGTCTAAATTTGACCCAGTTTTTCTTTTCTATCCACTCTTTCAATTTTATAAACCTGAGATTATCAAATTTTGATTAAAAAAATCAACCTTGAGAAATACTACATTCTTTAGCTAAAAAAAATCACTAAATATTTCATTCATTCAAGAGAAACAGTTGTAATCAATCTTTCTGGAACACTTGTAAGTTAATAAAAGTAGAGGGAAGCTTTCAAGTATAACTATTAATAGAGTGGGTCATGGAAACCGAATGATATAATGTTTGAAACAGATAATGAGATGCACTAAACAGCAATCTGTAAAACGTGCAATGTCTTAAGTGGCCCAAACAGTTTTATTTTTCACATTTGAAAACCTGTTCAAATTCTGCTGAGAAGACTTGAGCTTTTTTTGTAACTTATATTTTTAGTGTAGTCTTCAAAAGATTTTTTTGTCAAACATCTGCTACTACCTACAGGCTTTTAAAGGTTATTTTTGGTTTTCAGTCTTTTGAACTGGATGTTATCAGCATAATAAATGGTTAAATTGGAAAAGTGTGCATGAATGAGTAACTGACAAAATGTTACAGAAATTAGATGTTTGGTGATATGTATGGAATTTTTCGTTTGAATTATATTGGCCTTTATTATGGGCATTAAGTATGTGCTCAGAGAGGAAATAAATGTTATGAGTTTATGTGCAGGCATAATGTAAAGTAACCATTACAAAAATCCATAGCAACAAACAAAGAATTATAGGAAACTGTTGACCAAAAAATCAGTCTTCTGTAATGGAGTTGTAGCTCACACATAATTTGAGCTTAGTGGTGTCACATTGTCCTGGTGTTCCTTTATCCCTATGACAGAAATGTCGGAAATTCTCCTTTTCAGTCTACTTTTTTCTCTACTAAGAAAACCTTGTTCTTAAGATTTCCATTGCTAGATCACTTTTATAAAACTTCACTTTGTCTTCTGTCTAGTTTGTCTTAGTGCTTCCTGCAGTGTGCTGGTCAAAACTAAAAACAATGTTCCTGCTGTTATCATATTACTACATGGTAGGACTCAATAATAAATCTCTAACAATATTGTTGAAAGTATCCCAGAGTTACATTTTTGTTTCTACAAGAGCATGACAAATCTGTGATTATTTTAAAAAATATATCCATTTGAATGTTAATGACAGACAAATACGTCTTATTTTGTATTTATGTTTGATGTTTCCATGCTAAATGTGATTGTGTACTTTGTCTTTATTCCATTATATAGTATTTCAGATTGTTTCTGTTATTTATGAAGATCATTCTGTCTTCTTAAGAGTTTGGAAATCCTCACAGTTTTCTGTCATGCATACAGCTTATACTTGTATTCTCAATGCCATCATCCCAGTTTTTCATGGAAAAACAAATAATCCTTTATCAAGCACATATTTCTGTGATCCATGGCATTTATGACACAATTTGACAACACAATATTAATAAGAGGTCTTTGTGCAGGTCTGAGGTTTCTTTCTGTCTTGCTTTAATTATGGCCAAATAAAACATAACACTAAAGAAAGCACAGATCTACCTTTCCAGTGCTATTACAGAATTTCTTTCTGTAAGGCAAAATACTCACACATACCAGGAAATCTCCTAGCCATAAATTAATGTTAAGTTCTCAGAATTATTCCCTTAGCAATAATGGATTATGCAGTAGTAAAAAGAAAATGTTTCCCACATACTGTAAGACTTAGGTACTCCATGTAATGTGCTAAAAAGATTTATCTTGACTTTATGATTCCAGAACTCATCATAATGCCTACAGCTTATAAATTTGCACTGAGAAAAGAGAGCAACTTGTAATGGAATACATTCAGAAAATAATAAGTAAAAAAATTAACCTTATTCTACTGTTAGGTTGGTTATAATCGATAGCTTTCACAAATACTATTAAGTGTCCCTAATTTCATTCTATGTGTCCTAAAAATTAACATCTAGAATAAATTACTTTATGATTATTATTATTATTGTGGGGCACCTTCTCCTTGGAATCACTATTGAGGTCACATATAATAAAAATACATATTTAAAGTACAAAATGAGTTTGATAAGGAATGCAGAAGCCAGAAGGTAATGCTTGCAGATAAGCCTACATTTCAAATTTATTTGACATGCCAGCAATTGTCTGGATAGTTCAGAAACTGCAAGTGCTGGCAAAGTATTTCATACTGCAAATTCATAGCCTTCTTCCCTGCTGCAATATAATTAATGACATTCCTATAGATCAGATACATATTGTTAAATTTCACAAAGAGTCTAATAGTTTCTTCATTTACAAAAATAGGTTGCTTTAAAATGCACAGCCTGAAACTCATTCTTACATCCACAGGTTCTCAGGTTCTATTCTGTTTCACATGACTTTAGGCATTTTTTCAATGAAAGGCACCAGGACTACATCAATTAAAGAGTAATTTAAATATATATCCACATAATAGAGAGACAAAAGGAGAGTCAAATCAACTGTGAACAGAATGGAATCTTTTCATCAATACAATATAATACATTACTTCTTACAGGATAAAATTCACTTCACCTTGAAAGCCCACATTATCATTGTGTGAGAGAAGATGTGTGAATGGGATAAAAAGATAAAAATCAGACACTCCACAAAGTAAACTCGGGTGGGGGGCGGTAGTGGAACTTCCATGTGATGGTTAAAGCAAATAATCCAACATAGCAATTAGGGCATCGTTCATACTATGGCATTTAGAGAGTTTGTTGCACTTTCCTGCGTTTTATTGTGTGGTTATTAGGCAGGTCTGCTCAGCCCACCCAGGATGCCTTTCTTTCTGACTTAGACTGGATTCATCATAATATATCCCTCCTGCCCTGGGCTCCCACTACTTCTTTATGCCATGATTACAAGATGATATTACAAGGTTTTTCCATTTTTTTAAGTTATTTTTTTCTCTATCCAGTTATAAAACTAGAGGTTCAGATTAGACTGGATTTTAAGACTTCTGAAGCTATTCCCAAGCAATTGGGAATGCCTCTGTTAGTACAAGTGCATTCTGATTAGAGATACACGTATTGTTCATATACTTAGTATGAGAAAATGGCATAGGCAAACATGCAGATTTCTAAGCCAGATTTTGCCTTGGAGCTACAAAAGGAAACTCTATCTCCTAATGTCTCATTTTGGCATTGCCTTGTAAGGTGGTAGAAAGACCACTTACAGTTTTTCAGCCGAGTACAAAATCTTCATGTTTTGCCTATTATTTCCCATTAATTAATGTAAAATGTGAATAATCACAGAATTTGGTCCATTAGGATAAATCAAACCCATGACAACTGTAGAAAAGGAACGTAAAAAACAAACTAATATTGTATGTAATAGATGCTTGTGAAGATTCAGTCTTCTGCCAAATATTATGTTTGTTCATTCATTGCTCCTTCACTCTTTTTTTTTCTCCTTAATTTCCTTTATTCTTCCTTAAGTATGTATTTGTGAAGAAATCATAGTACACAGCTACAAGGCATCATCTTGACTCTGCAGCTCAACTTTTTCTTGTAAAGTACTGCTTATCCTTATAACATTTGATATGTACGTGATACTATGTGTAATCCTTAACACTATATTTAAGAGTAAAGTACAGTTGATTTCTGATAATCTCAGAGAATAATTTTGAGCAATATTTGGGTGTAGGTTTCCTGTGATCAAAGAAAGGACAATGGTGTTTTAAGACAAGTAAACAACTGATGTTCCCTTCTCGTGCCTAGGTAATATTGAATTGGTTTTGATTCAGAGGACTTCTTTCTCCATTTCTCACAAGCCATGCACACTAAAAAAAAAAAAGTTTGGACCTATGTGAATTACATTATAAATAGTTACAAAGATTGGCCAGGGAGTAACTGTATGTTCCATCTCTGCATGCTTGATTGGCTTCTTATTCTGGTACAAATGAAAGCCATTATAAAGTCATAGTAATGGCTTTTCTAAGGAAAGCTGCTATTGAATGAGCAAGGTAATTTAGCCTTGGATTGGTTTTCAAGTTTTGTTCTCAAAAGAACAAAAATTGCTGTCAATTGACTATAAAAAGATTTGGCATGTAGCTGGCAGGGAGAAAAGCCTGCAGAGAAAGAAAGTAATGGCAGGAGTAAGAATGCAAAGCCATACAGGAACTAAAATATGAAGTCACATATATTATCTGAACAGACATTTATTTATTAAGCAACCAAAGCCCATATATTAGACTGTCTCTACACCATGCGACACAGATCTGTTGTTTCTCAGACAAAAGCATCGTGTCAAACATAGTGTTCCCATGGATAACATTGACAGCCCTCTACCAGTTATGTTGAGAAACACTGCTGCAGGTGTGTTGTCAATGACTTTGAGGCAGCAAAGCAGGTCTTTAGTAATTTCTGTGTCTGCCTATCTCCAAAATTGTTGTGTAGTTGGAAGGACATGAGCTTGTTGAAGGCACTTCCTACAAAATCTACTTTAAAAGACATCTGATGTGAAGCTAGTGTAAACAGCTATACTGCTATTTGCTACTTATGTGCATTCAGATTTATTTATGCTGCTAGCACTTTGAAATTCTAGCCAGTTATTCTTTGTCATTTAGTGTACCACACACTTTCTTTCTCAGCATACATATTTAGATTTGTTGATTGGTTTGTTTTCTTGCTTGCTTTGCTTGCTTGCTTGTTGATGGAATTGGGAGTATAGGAGACGCTGTTTTTACAAAATACTTCCAAACATAAAAAATAGTCTAATCTCTGTGATCTACATTCTGAAAATGCTGACAGCATCACATTTTATCTGGTGAACCAAAGAGAACAGCTCAAATTTGACCTTAATCATTCAAGACAGTAGCTAATATTGAAAAGATAGTTCAGAGGTTTAGGAAAACACCCTCTGAGGATTTGACACAGGAAATTTTCTTAGCTGCTATCCCTCAATGGACTTTTTTTCATTACCTATGTAATGACAGTTATACAACATCCAAAAGGTATTTGACAGTCTAATTTGGAGGTATAAATGTTACTATCCTGTGACTAATTTTCTTCACCTGCTGATTATGCCTGACCTAGCACACTTCAGAAAGTCACAGTGCATGCAAATAACATAACAAAATAACACTATTTACCTACAGTATTGCATGTACTTATATTGATTAATAATGGTGTAACTTCCTGGTAATAAATTATCAGCAACCGCAGCAAAAGGACATGGCTGTTGTATCAGAATGAATCTAAACTATCTAAATCAGCAAAAAAGATTACTTATTGCTTTCATTACACAGAAAAATACTAATTTTCAGTTAGACTATATAAATTTGCTTTGGCATTTACTTGTATTTATTTCTTTACAGTACACTATCTCTAGCAAAGGCTTATTATTACCTTCCCTTCATGGGAAGGTAAATTCTGAATTTCTCCATGCTCTTTACTGCCCCTGCATTAATAAATTCCATAAGCAGAATCCCTAAAATATGGATAAAGTTTTATTTTTCCTTTAAAGGAATTAAAAATTATAGAGGACTTTTGGTAAATCTGTATAACAGAGAAGAAACCAACCCCCATCTCGTTACAACCTCCTTTCAGTAGTTGTAGAGATCAATGAGATGTCCCCTCACTCTCCTCAAGACGAAACAACCCCAGTTCCCTCAGATGCTCCTTGAAAGACTTCTCCAGACCCTTCACCAGCTTTGTTGCCCTTCTCTGGACTCCCTCCAGCACCTCAGTGTCCTTCCTGTAGTGAGAGGCCCAAAACTGAACAAAAGATTCGAGGTGTGGATTCAGCAGTGCTTAGTACAGGGGGACAATCACTGCCCTAGTCCTTTTGGCCACACTATTCATGATACAAGCCAGGATGCTATTTGCCTTCTTGGCTACCTGGGCACACTGCTGGCTCATATTCAGCCTGCTGTTGACCAACACAACCCGGTCCCTATTCGCTGGGAAGCTTTCCAACCACTTTGCCCTAAGCCTGTACCATTGCATGGGGTTGTTGCAACCCAAGTGCAGGACCCAACACTTGGCCATGTTTAGTCTCACACAACTGGCCTTGGTCCATTGATCCAGACTGACCCGGTCTTGCTGTAGAGCTTTTCTAGCCTCAGGCAGATCAATACTCCATCCCAGCTTAGCATCATCTGCAAACTTACTGAGGGCACACTCTATCCTCTCATCCAGGTAATTGACAAAGATATTAAATGGAACTGGCCCCAACACTGAGCCCTGGGGAACATCACTTGTGACAAGCTGCCAGCTGAATTTAGCTCCATTCACCACAACTCTTTGGGCCTGGCCATCTAGACACTTTTTTACCTAGAGAAGAGTACACTGATCTGAGCCATATTGTAGCCCAATTCTCCACGAGAACGCTGTGAGAAGGAGTGTCAGAGGCTTTCTCAAAGTCCAGGTAAACATCTACAGCCTTTCCGTCATCCACTAAACAGGTCACCTTGTCATAGAAGGAGATTAGGCCTTTCATAAATCCATGCTGGCTGCGCCTGATCATGTGGTTGTCCTACACGTGCTGTGTAATGGCACTCAAGACGATCTTCTTTATATCCTTCCCTGGCACTGAGTTCAGACTAACAGGCCTCTAGTTCCCTGGATCCTCCTTCTGGTCCTTCTTATAGATGAGGGAATCACATTAACCAGTTGCCAGTCAACTGAGACCTCCCTGGTTAGCCAGGACTGCTGGTAAATTATGGAAAGTAGCTTTGTGAGAACTTCTGCCAGACATGCATTCAAGCCTTGAAGAATAAGAATTTAAGCAGTGCTCTGTCTTTTTAGGCTTTTATTTATTGGTTTAGTGGTTCCCTACTCAGTTTACCAGAGTTTTAAACACCTAATTTCCACAAACATGATCAGTATGGATAAGTGCCTAATCTGGATGCTAATTAGCCAATTTGGAACACTTTAACATTAAGAAAGGACTGTCATAAATGCAGGGGACTTTTGACATTAATCTTTGAGGAAAAAAAACAAAAGGTGGTGTTATATACCAAGGTTAGTGCTGAAGCATGATTTGCTTCTATTGTGTTTTCTAAGTCCCATAATCATTAATGTTTCTGGAGTTCCTTACTATACCTTGAAAACCTTAATAAAAATACATTTTTAATAATTTACAACACAGGGAATTCATTGCAATAAATTCTAAAATAAAACTCAATCAAACTGTGCTAGTTCAACACAATAAACTGTCTCATTACAAATAATGGAAGATGAAGAATGAGAGGGAGTATGAAAGGGAACAGAGTAAAAATTCACAAGCAAAGCAAAATACACAACCAGACTAAAAAGCAGTTGTGACCTTGAAATTATTATAGTTATTTTATTGGGGATAGGGGAGAGTAAGTATCCTTCCCCAGCTGTAAGAGCCAGTTAAAAGAAAATATTACTATAATTTAGCATCCTAGAATCACAGAGTGGTTTGGGTTCAAAGAAACCTTGAAGATCATCTAGTTCCAACACACCTATTATGGACAGGAGCAACTTCCACTAGATCAGGTTGCTCAATGCTCCATCCAACCTGGCCTTGAACATACCCAGGGATGGGGGCATCCACAGCTTCCCTGGGCAACCTGGTCTATCTCACAGGCCTCACAGTAAAGAATTTCTTCCTGATATCTGATCAAATCTCCCCTCTTCCAGGCTACAGCTGCTCCTCCTCATCCTATCACTACAGAACCTTATAAAAAGTCCCTCCCCAGCTTTTCTGTAGGCCCCCTTCAGGTACTGGAAGGCCACTATGTGGTCTTCCTAGAAGCTTCTCTTCTCCAGGCTGAAAAACCCCAACTCTCTCAGCCTGTCTTCGCAGGAGAGCTGCTTCAGCCCTCTGATCATCATCTTTGTGGCCCTACCCTGGACTCACTCTAACAGATCCATGTCCTTCTTATGCTGGGGACCCCGGCACCAGTCACAGTACTCCAACCTGGGTCTCACAAGAGCAGGGCAGAAGGGGAGAATCACCTCCCTCAAACCTGATAGTCATACTTGATGCAGCTCAGGATACTGTTGGCTTTCTGGGCTGCGAGCACACACCATTAGCTCATGTTCAGCTTTTCATCCACCAGTATTTGTGGATCACATCGTGCTTTTTGTTTTCTCAAAAAACCTTAAATACCCGAGATGCAGAGATTTCATGCACAGGACTTATGTCCCATTAGCTGTAGTTCCTAAAAATAGCTGTTAGATTTTCAAACATTCACACAAAAGAAGCAACACAGTTTTTTTTCAGGTTTCCAACAGCAACTAGTTTATATTTATATAGAATTTTACACACTTCAGCCTTTCTCTTTGATTTTCTTATATTCACTACAAACTTTTCACTCTACTAACATGCAGGAAAAGGTGAAAGGGAGAGAAGAGGCAAAAAGGTACCTATTACTGCTTTGTGTATTATCGCAAAATTACATGCTGAATTAGTGAAATTAAAAACAGCTTTTAGAAACTGCAGCTATGTCTGAGCAGTCTGATGTCCTATTCATATACCAATTATGCAACCCTTACAAGGTTACTACCATTGCATATTTGTACAGAATCCTATTTTGTACTGACAGCTTTCTCTTCAACAAGTAACAGGGGATGGCAATGTGCTCTCCTAGCCATACAGTGTTGTAAGCTTAATTACTTTCTGTCTGTTCTCATCTTGCACAATCAGTATGACCACAGTCATGCTGAGACCTGATTTGCTATTCCTTTATTTGTATTTGTACATAGACTTTGGGTCATGAAACAAGCCCAGCTTCCTGCATCCTTTGCCAGCTTCAGAGGTTATGAATGTTTGTTTGTTTTTCTCTCTGCATGCCTGTTCTAGAGTCTACCAGAAATTCTCATTGCAATTAAAATTATGGGCTTTATCCAATTCCAGGGATTGAATTTACTTTCTTACTTCTTGATCTTGTACCTCATAAAGCTATCTTCTGTAAATTATATGATGACTCAGCTGTGTGAAGCTTTGGAAGCATTTTGTGGTGTGTCCAAATCCTCTTGGTATGCATTGGCTTTTCTTCCAGTAGTCTACTTTTGTAGAAGAAAAGTTTTCATTTTGCATTTTTATGAAAGTGAGATAATAAGCTAAACAGACTAAATAGTTAAGGTCTCCACAGGAGAAGAGCTGTAAAAACCAACAGACCTTTATAGTCTAGGACTGAATTTCCTAATGTGTCTGTGAGGCAGCTAAGAGGATGATGGAGGACACTGAATCATTACTTCAGATTCAGCTTTTTTGGTTATCATTATGGTTATATAGAATTCTTTTTTACCTAATTCTTCCATTGAAGTTCCCTCCTGCAGAGAGTAAGTTTGCAACTGTGCAGGGCTATAGGAGTCTTGATTTTTAATGATTAAACAATACTTCTGGCTGTAAGAAATATTGTGTTCCATTTCTGTATGGTAAATTCTAAAAAAAATTATTGGTCTCGTTTTTAGGGATTTAATATTAACTCATTATCTAGGATAAATAAGGTATCTGCATGGAGTGGCAAATACTGCAATGCCTGTGGAAACTTTATACACTTGTAAGACTGGATGTGGGGACCAGAGAGATTTCATACTGTCAGATGGTACTATACATCTATATATGACCAGCTGACCCAAGTCCTAAGTGTCAAATAATACCTTAATGCTCTTTTATTCTGTGTAAAACAATTGTTTACAGTGCATATTGTTTCAAAGAACTAATTTAGAATAAGTCTCTGCTTTTAGGAAGAATGTAGCTCATGATTAACAGCTGCTAATTTTGTTCTAATTTATAAAATGAATAAACAAATCCCTGTATAATACAATATCTATATTTTTTCTTACAGTCTTGACACTTTTTTGACTGATAAGTTAGTTAAAATTAATTTACACTGTTTTTAGTAAGTATGCTTGTGCTGAGAAAAGTGTGATTAAAATATGATGGCATTTCCTTTTTTACTTCTTTTGTAACTATGGATGCCTTAATTTTATTTTTTATTTTTTACATCCCCTTCTTCCTTGACTACAGAAGGAGAAGAGTTCTCTACAAGGCTCTGCAATGACCTCTGTCAAGCTAGCTCAAACATTGGCATTGACACTAATATGGAGCACAACCTGTTGCAGAAAGTGTTTTAGAACAAGCTTAACTATATAGAAGTTTCTAAAGCATTTTATCAGGGACAAATGTTTCAAATTATTATTAGGCAGAGTTACTGTCTGCCATTCATTTGATTAGTTAGCACTGAATATAACAAAGAGGAAATTCAGTGCTTTGGAGCGCTATGAAAAAGATACAGTTTCCTGTGGTTATGAATATGTGCTTTTATCATTATTTGATCAATTGAGATTGTCGAGGTATCTTCAGTGCAGAATATGAAATACTCTTAGCCAGAAAGGTGCCCCTGGTTTAGTGAACCTGAATGTGGAACACAGCATCATGGACTGAGAAGTAAAAAAGCAGATATGTCTCTGTATAATGTAAGCCTGAGTAAATACCACCTTTCCAAAATGATGACAAGTGCTTAACTGTAATTACATAAATTTTAATGCATTTTTTATCTGCAGCAAACCCTAGCACAAGGTTTTTATTTTTTTTACTTATTGTAAATCTTGGGCTGAACTTTCCTTCTTTTTGCAGTGTGATAACTTCAAACTTATCCTCAGTGCCTTGCTGATACCAATTCTGACCCAGCAGCATCCTGCTGATGAAAAGTAGCTTTTATGCTTTAAGGTACAACTACCATAATCTTTTAAGCTATCTGATAAAATTTTAATCTCTCTGCCCTTCTCTTTTAGAAGTCTGTCTAGGAAAGATGCCTTGACAGCATCTTATTTTATTTACTTTTTACTTTTCCCAAATTCCTATCTCTGCCATGTTTAATCGTTTATCTTCTTCCTCCAGTTTTTCTCCCCCTCACTTCATTTTTTTCTTTCCATTCAGCTTACTGTGGCTGAAGTCTTGCTTTGCCTTATCCTAATTATTGTGCAGACCATATTCTGTAATCTAAACACAGTCTTTGTCTCCTAAAATGCTTCTATATTTTATCATTATATTCTCTCAGTGTCACCACTAGTTGTGCTTTTCCTGTCTTGATTATTTGATCATAGATGACAGAAAGGATGAGTCGCAGTTTATTAGATTTCCTCTATGGGCCATGTTGTTGCTAGGTGATAGTCCCTAGCTACTGCTATAAATACTTAATAATCTTAAGATTAAGTTTCCTTGTTACTTTTCATTTAAATAGTGTAAGGCACCTGAACTTCAGTGATTTAGAGTGCATTATAAAACTATTTGGATTAAGGGAGAATTTTATTAGCTGTTAGATTATTGCAAAGGGATGGATTAATTTGTATGAAGCCCACAGTTCTGCACTGCTCTTCAATATTTCAAAGTGCTACACTCATCTTTTTCCAGCAGTCTGACATGACTTTTTCTTCAGAATAGAACTGTTAGGGGAGAACAAGGCACAACTAAGAAAGCTATTTAGTCATCATGAGCTAACACTGAAGGATTGAAAGTATGAGACTGTGCTATCTTATATGACTGTCCTGTGTTAATCACACCCTGTATCACAACTTGCTGCTTAATATTAATCCAACTGAACTTAATTTAATCTTACTAATCACTTGGTGCATGATCTTGCAAACGTTCCTGTGTGAAATACAGTACCACAAGTGAATACATGAGTATACTATGGTAGTTGTTATGAGAGTATCTGCATAAAGTCATAGTAATTCTAGTCTCTGGATTGTTTTGTAATTAGGAAAAGAGTTACCAGGTTTAAATCAAGATTTTTACCAGAAACTGTAATCAGGGTTGAAAAATATCATGTGCTTATCTAAGCTAAATAAAAATTGAGTGAATAATGATTTTTCTATCATTTCAGTATTTCGGGATTTTGACTCTAAACTTCAACCAATCCATAGGGAGGGCTATATGCATTTTATAGCATCTATTACTCTTAACTCATTTCTTTCTCTATAATTAACTACTTTATTTGCTGAAACCTTGTAATTTATTTCATTAATAAAACTTAACACTGCAGTAGCATTTCATGGTTTTTTTATCCTTTATATTAGCTGTTAGGCTATTCTGTTTTTTCACAAGATACCTGTTCAACATAATCTTTCTAATTTCTGTTACCATCAGGAACTTCTTGGCTGTTTCTTCCCAGAACTTTTTTATAATTCACTTTTTCACGCTTCATTCTTGCCACTAACCTACTCTTCAGGACAGAAAACATACCTATCTGGTCTAGCACATAGGAAGCAAAATATAAATATGTAGTATAATGTAAATAATTCTTTCTACCATAGCAAAAAAAAAAAAGATCATTTTAAAAGCAACAAGCATTCAGGAGACCAAAATTTGCAGAAACTTGTCTTACACATTTTCTAGCATATATGCTTTTAAAAAAGGTTGCAGAAATGCCTAAAATTGCCAGAGCTACTTAATACAATTACGTTTTCCATTTCCTATCTCAAGCATTCGTAATTAGAGGGGTATTTGTAGAACAATTGTTTCCAAAGTAGTCAGCGATAGTCTGGGACCCTTACTCACAAATCCATCATGAAAAAAATTCCATCTCTTTTTACTTTAACTGGGGCAGCTTAACTGATACCACTTTTTTTTTGTCCTTCAGAAATGTGATGGCCAAGAGGATGAGGCTCAGCTGCACTCAGAAACCTCAAACTCAAAATTGGATTCTAAAATAAGCTTTAAAATATTTGAATCCAAGCTGTCAGAGTAGGCTTTATGAAGTAGTTATTCTGAATGGGCTAATATTCTTTTCCGTTTTTTTTATGACCTTCTTAAATTAAAACCTCTTTCAAAAGTTTCATTGTTGCTATCAAAATCTGTTTTGCCTGCAGCGGAATTCACTGTCTAATTTAGAATACATCCTATTGTATTTCAAAATTATCTGAAAGTTGTTGCTATTTCATTTCACTTTGCTTTGAATTGTATAATTACAGTTAATTGGAAGTAATGAAGGTGAACAATGCAAAGGTGCAAATTACATTGTGATGATATCACAGACATTTCTGTTTTCTACTCTGATACTGAACTCAGATTGCAAAAGATACAGGTCAAGGAATGAAGACTTATTTCAAATATGTTGATCCCAGTACATAGAAAAGAAGAAACTGAGCTAAATCCTCCATCTTGGAATTTTTCAGTTGCCTTCCATTTCATAATATTTTTATTTTGGTGAAATTCTAGATAACATGATCAAAATGTTAATGCTTGTCAGAGCACAGTTCTCAGAATAAATTTTTAGAAAAATTAACATAATCATAGATACATTTTTATCACTACAATACAATTGTTATGGGCAGGTATTCAAGGTCATCTGCATTACTGAAAGTAACTTCAAGGATGTTTTTCTCCTAACAGGAGTACGTAATTTGATATTTTCCAGTAAGACTTTTTGTGTCTGTTGCTGAAGTAAAGTTGAGTAAACTCTCTTTAGGCTCCATTGTGTGAAAATAAAATCTGTGCTCTGCATATTGAATTTCAGTCATTTTAATTCTTCCTACTATTCCTCCTGTAAACTCTCACTTTCTGAAACTGTTTACATTTTATTTTCTCTTTCTTGATTTTTTAAAATTCCTTTTTTTTTTTTTTCTTTTTTTTTCCTCTTGTCTTTTTTCACTTATAGGAATTCACACCTGCTACATTGGTTCAATATCAATAGATGGTTGTCAACCCATTTGTGCATGAAAAATGGAATAACGTGCTGTTAACTTGAAACTACTTTAACAAATTATTATTCTTCTCAAAAGCCCATATATGTTTTGAAATGTCTCAAAATCATGATAAATTTATCAACTTTTAATTAATTATATATTTCTAATGTTTTGTAATAATTAACTACTAATAAGAATTAATATTTTCTTATATAATAGAATAAAATACAATAATATAAACCAAAGAATTAATTAATTAATTAAATAAACCTGATGAGATAAGGCACAAGCATAACAAAAATATGACCACTGCTGAGTGCTTGATGTTTCCTGTCAGGGTTTAGAATCACACTGTACTGGATATGGCAAAAATAAATCACACAAGGGTAGAGACTGTCCCAGATGGCTTATATTCTAAACAACTGACAAATCACAACCACTGAACAAACAGGGTCTGCAGGGCAAGATAAAGTTACTGTCCAGACAAGCAAGTGTGAATCAGTTAGATGTGACAGTGGCTCAACCATCACATGTAGTCATCAACCTAATTAATGGTAACATGACATTTATTTATAGGAATATTTTGTTACATATTTTCCCTTAATTTTAAGACAGACAGTATATTTAATTGTATTTATCTATATCCCATGGCACACAAAAATAATGGTCATGTCTATTTATAATTTTCAAGCTTAATAATGTAAACTACACTTCAGAAATCAAAAGGATGACTTTGATTTCCACCAAAAATATTTCCTCTGCCATATCTTTAATGTTTCAAGTAAAGAAATCTGTTGATCACTACTACTTTCTTAGAATTGCTGACTGCAGGTTAGCATTACAAACTCTTAACCCTGACAGGTCATTCAATAACTAACCTCAGCATTTGCTATTCATATTCTCAATACAGATATGATCTTGTCCTCTTTCAAGTCATATCTTCATTATGTTAAAAAACGTCACCTCAAATATGTACTAGAGTCTAATAATAGTGGTATCTGCTTGTGGTGAGATAAAATTTTCACAAAGGAACATGACAAAAGGAACAAAACTTCTAACCAACATTTTCATTAAATAGCTCTAAAGGTAACAGCTAATCTGAATAGATTTATAGTAGCTAAGCAGAGTGAAGGATGAGAAGCTATAAAACTGTAACAATAAATATAATAGCATCAATTAATTACTTAAGAATTAATATTTTTTTTCTCTACAATAGTTACACTATTAGCCAACAAACCTGGAAGTTTTCTTCAGGGATCACTGAGCAGACAATATAGTTATTAACCCTAAACAGGTAGTAAGTGTTCTTAGCCTGTCGCAAACTGAAATTTCAGAGAGAAAACAGTAATATAATGATTTTAGCACTTACCCCCTTCATAAACTGTTATACCAACTCAGCAGACTACAATTTTGATAGGGTTTTTTTTACTAATGAGCAATAATAGAACTGTTTAGAATCCCTGCCATTCATGGTGTGACATCAATGTAAGACTGAAGATTGTGTTTGTTCACTTGAGTAGAAACTGTGTACTACTGTAGAAAACGGACCATTTCTTTCTTATCCCTATCTTCTTCATATTTATTATAATGTTTCAAGGTGCATCCACAGGCTATGTACAAAGCCAGTGAAGCTGGAAGTAATTCACAAGGCCTTAGAATTGTTATTAGTGAAACCATACTACATAGAGTCATAGGTTTTGATATCTCTGAAGGATCACAGAATCATAGATTTCAGATCCTAGATTCTACTATTTGAACACATTTTTACTTGATATAAT
The DNA here is from genome assembly GCF_000747805.2 of Chaetura pelagica. Classification (NCBI taxonomy): domain Eukaryota; kingdom Metazoa; phylum Chordata; class Aves; order Apodiformes; family Apodidae; genus Chaetura; species Chaetura pelagica. The sequence goes on along the minus strand of NW_009953202.1, from coordinate 16,913 downwards.
AATAATCTCATGCGCTGCAGATATCTGAGATATCACATATATTGTTTCTGAAAAATTGTGAGTACTTTTTAATACATAAGGCTTTAGTTTTTAATACATGAGATTTTAAGGAACTATAAGAAACTATTTAAAGACAACATTAAAATATATTATTTTAACAGCCATTTACTCACTTAATAAAAAACAATAATAATTAAACCACTGTGTTAATTTTTCCCAGAGTAATTGTACACATTAATCAGAAAACACTGCAAATTACTGTTATATTGGACACTACATTAAGTAAAAAAACATGTTAAATAATTAAAATATTTACCACTTTTTTTCAGAGCCAGAGGCATTTGTATTCAAATTTTCAGATTAGATTAACATGCTCTGTTTCATCATAGTGTAGCAAATAATCACAATCCTATTGAATTTTGATTCCTCTACACACAAATCACGACTAGCTTCTTTATCTTGGGGAGTTTAGCATGCTTTACTGTTTTTACATTAAAGGAATGTTAGGATATTAAGGCCAAGGAGATATTTGATTTTGTATTTCTTCCCAGCAGAAGAAAAACATAGATAGTAACATAAAGAAAAATGTCACCTATATTTGTATTCATTCTTGACCAAATCTTTCTAAGTAGTAATATTTCTAGAATTAACAGATAAGATAGGAGTTAGTGGGAAGCTTCTTGAATTCTGAGGTAACATTTCTTATTTTATTTCTCAGAACTCCTGAAAATCTGGGGAGTTAATTTTTGATCCACTGAAATAGCATTTTAAGAAAATCCGTGTCACATTATCTCTTTAGAAAACCAGAAAAGCAAGTTTATGGTGAAGCAAGCTCATTCCTAATCCTTGTAGTTCAGGTGCAAAGAGCATTCAGCCTGCTTCTGGTTCACTTTTTCCCCTCTCTTTGCAAGCAGGAATAGTCAGCATGAAACAGGGGATTTACCTTTCATTCTTAACACATGTATTTTCACATTCACTTGCAGATTGGCCAAAATAGCAAAAGCACAATAAATTGTTGAACTGCTGTGGAAATAGTCATAAACATTTGGAAGCCCATGCTCTCTCTCCCTCCCTTTCTTCTCTGAAAACCTCTTTGGAAACTTATATTCTAGGTCACCTCCTCAACACTAAAAAAGTACAATAAATCTAATAATGTTTCACAGAAAATAAAGACTACTGTGGAACAGCAGATTTAAAGATAACCTTGTTAACAACAACAAAATAATTTCATGGATTGAATGTATGTTATGTGTTGCTGATGATCTTTATTTTCCCATCTTTTTCATGTTAAATAGTTTCATTAACGTCCACAGAACAACCAAAATGGATATAGTAAGCTAGATTTGTCCCTAGTTTATTTTCTTCTCTGACTTACATTAATGCAAAAATCTTTGAAGACTTTGTATAACTGCTTCAAAAATTTAAACAGAACCTCAAGAGAGATTGTGTAATTTTCAGTTCACTGAACCAGAGAATAGTCTCTCAAAGCTGTTTCAGTGTTGTCATTACTTCCACCTACAAAAGAAACAGTGAAGACTCAAAGTCGGAAACAAGAATAAATAAGCAAATACTTTCCTAAAGGAAAGCTTTCAGAAAGTGCCGATGCAACATTTTTCTGTGTTCTAGAAAGATTTACCTGTGGTAGGTAACTAGAATTTTAATTTCAGTATCTGAAATATATTACCTTTCAGTATATTTCATCACTAATACAATAATAGTCAGACAATCTGATTTCAGTCCTAAACTTTTCTATTAAAGAACCAATTAGAATAAACACTTTGCTGAATACCATAAATTTAAATCAGACCCAAAATACAGTTTTGGAGCGTACATAAATTAATGATGTATCTAAGGAAGCTTTAGGTTTGAAGACTACTTGCATGCATGCTTTCAAATAGGAATACAAACAGACATCTTTTCCTTGGAGAATAAGGTCTTTTGAAATCTGTGTTTTACTGACCTGAACTCTGCACACATCCTGAAGGATGGTCTCATGAAAATTACATTAAAGAGGAGCTTATGTTTCAAGGAAATTATGCTTTGTCCACAAATTACTGACAGGCAGTTATATTTAAATGAATCAAATTTGAAGCATCTTACTTTCCTTTAATGAAAAATCCTTGGCAATAATACTTGTACAAGAATAAAATTTAACCCTTTGAATTATATAACCTATAAAAGTTTGAAAACATTCTCCATTTTGTGTTTGCTTTGCACATTGTGAATCAGCATCATTTCATCCATTAATTCAAACTAACTAGTCAGGACTCCTTATCCAATGATAATGGATATACTTGTGTATACACATACATATGTGTGCATCTGTGTACTCCCAAAAAATGCTGCCCATATGTGGAAATTTGTGAAGTATTTTAAAGGCATTAGACTCATTCACATTAGGAAATTCAGTGAAAATGTGTTACATTAAGAAATGCAAGAAAGAATTAAAGATGATTTGTGACAGTTGTCATATTTTTTAATGAAGTTTCCTAGAAGTTTTCTTCCTTTTGTTAAAAATTTTTATTAATAATCACAGTATCTCTGAAATGCTTAAGTAACATTTTTATAAGTCACATAAAATTTTATTCCTCCATAATTGTTGGATCCATGGTAACAGTTATTAGATAACCAAATTAACATCTCTGAGGTATCAAAAAAAAACATAAAATGAGGAAAATTGTCAACTTAACTATCTTGATCTAGTCCCACAGGGAAATCTCAAGCCAGATGGGGGTTGGACCACTTGCCCCATGATAAGAGGCTGAGGAAGCCAGATTTGTTCAGCCTGGAGAAGAAACAGTTTTGGGGGCACCTAAGAGCAGCTTCCTGGCAGCTATGGGGAGGTGGTTGAGAATGTAAGGCAAGCTTTTCACAGTGGTGCATGGCAGAAGGATGAAAGGCAACAGGTGTGTGATAAAGTCAGTGTGGTTCAGACAGTATATAAGCAAAAAATGCTTTCAGGTTATTTAATATTGGAGTTGATTTCCAACCAATACTGGCATCAGTTTTTTTTGAGGTTTTCAAGGCATGGACAAAGCTGTAGGAAACCCAGGCTGAACTCATTTGATGCTGCTTTGAGGGACTGAACCTCCTAAGGGACCTTTCAAAATCCCACATGCTACAAGTATTCTGCTCCACAACTTGATGCAGCTGACAGTACAGTTCAAAATGTAATTATTTTTTTATCAAACTCATAGAGTAATTAACTTGTAGATCACTGTCTTATCTTTTGGGCAATTATTTCAAGCAAATGTAGTGTCTTCTCATCCTCTCATTGCATGTAGGTATTTTAAATTGCCTTTTTCACAGTGTGTTAACTCTTACATCACTGAGCTGTAATTTCATTTTATTGTGTCATACTAGTATTGCAAATATTTATGCACCCTTTTCTGTTATTTTTCCAATTGTTGCACAAAAGATGCTTAAGTGAATTTTCTGTAAACATACAGAGTTTAGAAGTTTTCAGCATAGGTTGCAATGAAATTGCGTTATTGTCTCCTTTGGGAGAAAGCTCACTGAAGGAAAAAAAATCAGTAAAAGGAAAATTGGCTTCATCCTGGCTCAAACCAGGACAGGAACTCTTCCAGGTAATCATATTCATACTGAAGAAGGGAGTAAATAGTGAAATGGGAAATTTTACTAGAGAGTCAAAACAATTGAGATTAAAAAAACCCAAATCATTGGCCGCATATAGTTGCACAAGGTTGTTTTATAGTAATGGTTATTCAGCAAGGCAGCAAATAGATAATTTCAATAGGTTGCAAACAATGCACGTAGCAAGATAACTGCTTCACCCACCCTGTGAGGTAAATTATCTGATTCTACTCAGTAAAGACATCTTACATTATTATAAGCAACTATATAAAAATACCAGATTCATGTCAATAGCAATGAAAAGGAAAAAAAAAAAAATTGTTAGCAAAAGAATTTAGAAACCCCACAATATTTAATTACACTGTTGAATAAACCTGTGGTACATCCACATCTTGAATGCTTCATGCTGTTCTAATCATCCTATTTCAGGTACGGCCTGTGAAAGTACAAAGATGACAAGGATGATCAAAGACATCAAACAGTTTTCTTATGAGGAAAGACTTAATAAACTAGGACTCTTCAGCCTGCAAAACAGACAGCGGGGGATAGATGTGATAGAGTTGTACAGCATTGTGAAGGGGATGAAGAAATTGATTAGGGACCAACTCTCCACTCTGTTTTGGAGACCAGCAAATAGGAGCATCCAAAGAAATTACCAGGCCAAAAGAAGTACCATACAAAGAAGTATGCTTCCACACAGAGAAAAATTAAATTGTGGATCTCCTTTGTATCAAGTGCTGTGGAGACCAAAAATATAAATAGGTTTAACATGTGATTAAGTAATCTAGCAAAAAGTCTATCAAGATCTATCAAACACAAGGATGCATATACAACCTCTCAGTCAGGAAAAATGGCTAAAAGATGTTATCCTGTTTTTACGTTTGTTCTCAAAACATCTTCCCACTGTTGCTGAGTTCCGTGTTGCCTTAGATAACATGTCAATTCATTATGTTTAGCTGTGTTTCTTTTCAAATGCAACACAGTAAAATCAATCCAGCACTGGAAAACTCGGTATGACTACTCTTGTTCTGTGGGTTTTAAAACACATTGAATATTTGAAACAGTTTAAATAATTTGAATATTGCTTTTAAATATTGATTATAGAGTCTGATTGCCATAAATCCATTCTCATTTCAGAACTCAAGGTTTCAAGGTTCACAAACACATGAAGACAAAAGACAACCTGAATGACAAATCCAATAATACAAAAACTAGGGAAGGCTTAATGAAAGATACAGGAAACTGGTTTAAAACAAATGTGACCAAGTACATTCTGGATATTTCTGTCACAGAGAGTTTTGAAAACAGCACCTGAAGATTCAGAAAGGGATTAGACAAATGGATGGAATACACAAACTTAAGAAGCTACTAGTTTTGAGCATATTCTGTACCATCCCTCATAAAAAAGACACAGACGCTGGGGGAATACAAGGGAAATAAAAGCAACCAGTGACCAGATCTCCTATTGCTATGTTGGTAACAGAAGACTTAGCTGAAAGTACCAGTGATTTTACTAAACAGGAAATACCTTATTAAGCTTTACAAATTTTACATTTTTTTTACATTGAACAGCACTTTTCAATAGATGACTGGTATAAAATCTTTTTGAGTTAGGGAAAGCCCAGAAACCAGTTAAATTATCCCAGAACTGGAGGAATTTTGGCCTAGAGTTTGTGTGGTTTTTCAGCAATGGTCCAGAAAGCAGAAAATATTCTGCTATAATTTTTATTCTGCCAAGTTAGCTATAGCAATGTAATTACCATTAAGGAAGTTTATTATTATTATAATTAAGGAAGCTGTGTGTGATTTTGTGTTATCTGAAGACAGAGTCAATTTAATTTTCTCTTTTCCTGTTTTTCTTCTTTCTCCAATTCCTGCATGACAGATTTTGTGTTGAAAGAGAAGAGTCAAACATGGAAGTAATATCCATAGTAACAAAACTTTACTTGATACATCCCAAAAAGGCTCACACAATCTCATATATCTGTCCAAATTCTTGTAGTAGAGCTTAAAGGAGTGTCTGGGCTTCCCACAGAGTCAGGGCTACTTCGGGAACAAACCCCCCTGGCACTGGGGTCCTCCATGGTTGCACGTCCAAGTCCACAGGCTGCAGCTGCACATTCGCCTCTCCTGGTGCCTTCAGGCAATGCTCCACTGTGGTCTTCCATGTGTTCAGGGGGACAGCCTGCCACCTCCCATAGGTTGCAGGGAAAGTTCTGCATGGGCACCTCCTTTCCCTTCTTCCTCACCAACCTCGGGCTCTCCACCCTGGCACTTCTTTCACCTCTCCAGCACAGCTTTTTCTCCCCTGCTTGCTCTCTCCTCAGCTCTTAGATCAGTTCTTTCATATGTTAGCTGTGGAGGCACATTGTCTTTCTATTTTCTGATGTCTTTCTAAAGATGGCCTTGGCCACCTGAGCCGGTTGGATCTTAGAGTAGCTTCTTACAGGAGCCACCTCTGGGGCACCTCCCCCACTACCAAAAAAACAGCATAACAAATATTTCACATTTCCCTAGGAAATAATTATTAAATTCTTCTTAGTAGATAACGAAACACGTAAGGTATTCAGGTAGACCTTGTCTGGAATAAATATCATCCCATGATCAAGACAGCTAGCAAGGCTGTTAGAGATACGGTATGAGGCTGCCTGCATAGGAAAGATTTTCCCCGGATGAGATGAAAAAGGATAAATGTGCTTTCTACCAATATGTCAGTGGAACATCAGGAAGAGAAAAAAGTTATTTAGCTGTAAGACACAACAAACATAAAAATAGAGGTTTAAACAGGCTGTTTTTCAGTATTGGCTAAAATATAAATTACATAAACATGGAAGACATGAGAACTCCAGCCCCTGTTTAGACACAGCTGAAAAGAAGTGAGTGTTTCCAGTTTTCAGAAAAGCCAAGAATTTAATTTAGCTTTTTATCTTCTTGTTGGATTATATTTATCAGAAAGTTTTTGTTTTCTTGTTCTTGGTTTTTTGGTTGTTGTTGTTGTTTGTTTGTTTGTTGTGTTTTTTTTTTCTAGTAACAGAATATCTGAAGGTGACACAAGTTTGTAATTTCTCATTGTAAATGTTTTCCTGAATGTTCCATGGCTTAATCTCAAGAGTAAAATTAATGTGTTTTTCTGCTGATGCCTTGTCATGGATTTACACAACCTTGTTGAAATGGTCATGTGAAGGTATATCACACTGACTAATAAACCTTGACAAACATTTGACACCAAACTTAACCTGTAGTCACATTTGGTAGAATAAGTTTGGCAGTGATTTCTCTGAATATTTATGCCAACGCTGAGATGCACCTGAGAGCTAAGAACAGGTACTTAAAAAAAATACCATAGGACCACAGGGTAATTCACTTTGGAGGGGACCTCAGAAAGTTTCTGATCCAGCTCCTGCTGAGAGAAGAACCAGTTCTCAATTCAGATCAAATTGCTCAGGGTTTTGTCCAGTTGGGTCTTGAAAACCCAGAAGTCTGCACAGCCTCTCTGGGAAGTCTCTTCCACTACTGAAATAGTCTCTTTGAGACAAAAAAGGCTCTCTTTATATTCAACTTCAACCACTCTTTTTTCATTTCCTTTCCAACTTTGTATCTCGTACTCTTACCTGATGATTCATATTGGTATGAACTGTAGTTGGCATATAAACAGTGGAAAAGCAGCTAATAGTTTATTTGAATTTCTAAAAGTATTTATCAAGGTTTCTTGCTGAATACTGTTAGAGACACTGAGAAGGTATAAAACACAGCATTAACAGTTAAGCTGTTGATATTCTCGACACAGGATATAAATTGTGTATGAGACAAAAAGAGATTGGACAAATTTATGGAAATCTATCAAGGGTTATTTTACACAATGATAGAATCTCTGAGGTAGTTTGTGCCTAAAGCAGAGACTATTAAATGTTCAAGGAGGCAAAAATACTGTGTGTTTTTTCTGGTTTTGTACTCTTCCTTAATTTTCCATTCTTGGCAACTGTTGAAGACAGGGTATTTATTTGAGGTACAGCAGCACAGTCATATAACTATGAAATCACAAAATTTTCCATTTCTCTACTGGTTACTGATCATCTGATCATTCTCAATCCCGGGCCTTTCTTTCAGAATAAACAAAATTATTATTCTTTCTATGTGATGAAATAATACGGTTGGATTTTGGAGTAACTAAGCCTGGAATTGCCTCTAACAGGCAGGACAACATCCTTTTTTCCTTCCTACCTTCTCAAGAATTTCTGCTCCTCTTGCAGCTCAGTCTTTCAAATAATCCAAATCCTCACATGTCATACTTTATGTCATGCTGTAGCTAATTACATTAACATTAATTGCAATATAATTAAATAAGAATAATTACATTATTCTGAACTTTATGGCCACAGACCAAATACACACTACCCAGAGAAGACCTGGTCAAATGCTAGATCGTATGGATGCACTCTGCACTTCCTCATGCAACTATCCATGAGCTGTGTGAAGCTAAACCACACTGGACCACTCAGCCTGCAGTGTAGGGATCACTTTAAATAATGGAAAAATTTAACAGTCCAAATATAACCCATGTGAACCTTTAGGCTGGCCCAGGAGAATAATTTTCATCCCCTTTACACAAGTTTAATCTGGAATTACAAAAGGCACAATGTGTATACAGAAAGGATCTGGCACTAGTCACAAATAGATGATTTTTTCTTAACACTTCCGTCTACATCAGGCTCACTTCCAAGACCCACAACATGTTTTATTCTTGCCTAAACCATAGAACTGCTATATATGACAACGAAGGAGAAGGAAAAGAATGGATATGCCAGATATCAGTCAAAATAAAGAACTTAGTAGTGGAAGGATATTTTTGTTTAGCCTTCACCAAAGCTTCTTGTACATTTGTGAGAGCCACTTGTCACTTGACTGTTTGTTACAGAAGAATCCTCGGGAATGCTTAACAAAAGTGTTTTTAAGCACTCAAACTCAACCTGGAAATGCTCGTTAATTAAAAGCACTTAGAAATTGCTTTGTACAACAAAAGCATTTCCTTTGCAGTGTTACAGCTCTAGCTATTGGAAAACACACAGAGAAATGAGATGGACACTTCAGCTAGCTCTGAAAGCTTTCCTAAATTGTTAGAATAAGGGTATTGGTTTACAGTTTGCACCACTTATTTATATGTCAGAAATATAATTTTGAACTCAAAGAAATTATTAACAATTTTCTGCTAATGTGTAAATTGTGCCAATGACACAGAGTTTAAGTACTTGGGTAGGTTTTTTGGTGTTGTTTGTTTTTTTTCTTTTTTTCTTCCTCACCAAGAAATTTCTATTGCCACTTTTGGCATTATCTGGCCTTATAAAGTGATATTTAGTCTGTTGTTGAGGTCATAAAAGAAATGGCTGCTACAATCTTAGTTATATGTTCAAATTTTATGTATATTTATATGACTAGTAGAGGATCTAAATCAATACAAATTCAGAATTCATTTCATTTTATTTCTCTCAAATTATTTCTGTAAAAAAAAGTAACTGTGATAAAACCCAGATAAATTAAAATGCCTTGGTTTTGGTTTTTTTGCCTTTTCAGCTACTTTTATTTTTTTGATCTTATCTACGTTTTCTAATTGGTGTTAACAGATTCAACTTTGTCTCTGCAGCAAAGCCCCACTATCTGAGGTGTCTCTGGAAAATTATCATTCCAGTCTACTATTATAAGCTGATGCATACTCTTTGTGACTCAGAGTTGTGACAAGGACAGATTCTGTCAGTAAGATTGACTAATTTTTGAGAAAATAATCTCTGTCATGTATAGGTTGGGTGTCTAAGAGGTTAAAAGTTTCTTGCTGTGCTCAGAAACAGTCTTTGAGGCAGCCTTGGATAGACTGGGGGCAGCATTAACCCCACTGCTGCTTGTTCTCCGAACCTGAACCAAACAAGTTAGAGAACCTCTCCTAAGACAAATAAAATAGTTTGAAAGCCACAGAGCAGACACCTCTTAGGAAACAGTGTTTCATTTTCTCCTGCCTGAAGCAAGACATTTTCTGTTAATGTCAACTCTTCATTCTATGCTAGTATGTCATGAGAATTTGCTATGATGCAGCAAGTTTATCTAGAAAGAAAATGTTTCTCTCAAAGTAATCAACTTGTTCAAAGGGTAAATGAAGTTTACACCACCCCTCCTGCATGAACTTTTACATAAAGGGTCACTGTGCAATGTCACCAGCATACTGCTGATTTTCCCTACAGCTCACCAGTATGCCCAGGAAGTGTATACACAATACTGCTCATTTCTTCACATGCCAAACTGTCTTCCTTTTGGAGTAGCTATGTTGCACACAAACCCAGTAAAACACAGGTTATTTTTCCTTTCTACCTTGTGGTCACAGGGCAAAACTAGCGACAAAAATGTTAGGCAGTTTGAATAAGTGACTCACATATGAAAGTCTGCTTCAAAATTAAAATCTTATTTAGACATACACATCTTGCATTCTCTTGTTTTCTTTTCCTCTGAATAAGCCATTTTCTGGTTTGAACAGGAAATCTGGAAATCAGGAGAGCAAAAACATATCTGTAGAAAGCAAACTAAATCTGTAAAGCACTGGCAAAATGACATATCAGAAATAAATTGAGAGCGAGACCTCACCATAGAACAGAATTGTTCTTCACAAAGTGCCACAGAAAACATTAACAACTCTGTTTGAATATAGCCTCCCCATATTTACTAAGGGACATTAGGAGAAGACACTTCCTCCTGCAGGTCCAGCCCAGGACCCTCCTGCCTGGCCACAGGAGGCCTGCCTGGTACCTGGGGATCTGTAGTGAAGCTGAGCTTGTGTCCCAGAGACACACATGCATACAAACAGACACACAGAGAGCAGACATGGACAGGACCAGTCACACAGGCTGCCATAGACAAGGTGCTGCCCTCAACAGCACCTATGTACAGGACTCACATAAACACAAGCCCAGACAGCCAAGTGTCCTTATTTTCTTTGGCTGGTAGACACAGGAGGTCACTAGTGAAAGCACACACTTGACACTCTCTTCTGAAGGACTCACACCTGTGGATTCCCAACTGCTGGCACCAGGTCTTCAGTCTTCTTACCTGCTCCACAGGGCTCCTGGACACTCACTGGCTGATTCAGTTGCGTGCTTAGTAGCAAACATGCACTTATTTGTTTATCCCACAGGCGCTCATACTCATGTCTCCCCCAAAATACCAGCCTGAGCCCTCTCCCTGCCTTATACCCCTGCCTTGAGACAGGGCCTCATACTTGTCTAGTGATCCAGCTTGAGGTTTGCTAGTGAACGAAGTTAAGGGAGATACAGACACTCATTCCCCCCAGCAGCGGATTTTCAGAGGGGACACCATTTCTGCTCCAGTGCCTGGGACATATCTCACCCTCACTCCAGTGGGTGGCACAGAAATCCTACTGATTCCAGTAGCTGATACCACAGGCCACAGCTGCCTACACCCCCAGTTTGGGTCCAGATGCTGGCCCCAAACACACTCAGTTTGGTCCCCCGAGTCTTTGCAGCCCTTACATACGGTGAGATTACACAGGGAGACTGTTAAAGGATTTAATCAGAAAATCAGTGAGACTTTAGTGATCAGGTGCAGGGCTCAATCAGACAAGTATACTGACCAGCTGTGTTTTACATGTGACCAACCCCTTTAATACCCCTCTCTGTTCCCTCTTTGTTCCTCCGTAATTCCATTCCCCTTCTCATTCCCCCAGCAGTTTGTGTAGGACTCCTGACCCCCTGCAACATCTGGGACCCTTTGCAGTTGCAGTTTGACCCCCTTATCAGTCCTAATTTAACTGCAATTTCCTGATAGCCCACCGACTAATGTGAGTATCAAAGTTTATATCTTGTCATTGTCCATTAGGTTTGTTTACCATGTTCATGTCTCTGTTCTGTTTATTGCTCCTCTACCTTTTATCACATTTGACAAGGTCCTAGATCAGAAAATCTCACTGGCATAAGCATTCCCATATTCCACGTAGCCTTAGCAATTAATGTGGCTGACCTGGTTTGATTGTCATTGCTGCCTCCCATATAATTTTTTGGTCAGGTTTGTGTCTCTGTATGTTCTTGCACATGGCTTCCTTCTATTCTCAGTACCCCTTATTGCATGGAAAAAGTCCTTGACTAGTCATTATTCAAGGAGCAGAATGTGTCTTCTTCCACATACCTTTAAATTACTCAATATTTTTAATGAAAGGTAAAGCCACAAGCATAAAGTAATTCCTGCCCAAAGACCCCTGATAAAGAGTGTAGTTTACAACAGGCAGTTGCCTACCATGTCTACTACATTCATTCATCTGAGTTAGTAATAGATGAGCTACATTTACATTCTGTAAAAACAACTAGGCATTCCTAGGGTGTGACTAACCTGATTTCAGACAATCACTCCCTAAAAATGCCAAAATGATTCCTTTGAATATCAAGACATCTCTGTATAGTCAGATGAATCCTCAGGGCATGGTTAGAAATCATGAGGATTAGCTAAACAGGTAAAATGAAAAGTATTAAAGTAAGATGTGTTTTAACACAAATATTAATAAGTTCTTAATCTAGGACCTTGGAATGGAGCCCACAACACAGAAAAGAGTGGAAGTAAGGACTTCAGAGAATATTAATATATAGGAAAATCTGCTAGTCTCTCATAAGAATGTGGTGACAAAAGATCTAAGGAGGACAATGAATGTGAAAAATGAAATAGTGCTTATTAAGTGCTTCTATCTCTTCACTATCTGTTAGAGAACCTAATTTTGGACTAGTCCACTCATTTATGCTGTGCACATATTTTAAAAGATGGGGGCAAGGTGGGGGGAGAAAATCAGGCAGACATGCCACAAAAATGAATAGAGAGATAGAAAGAATCAATCAAAAGGATGCTGAGAGCATATTTGATATAAATACTTTCACAAAGAAATAATGGAAACTTCTTATTTAATACATTAATCTCTTCATAAGAAAGGAGTATCAATAGGCTATGTCTGTAGTCTGACAAATTGTGATTGAAAACAAGGCTTCTGTCTTTAGCAGATAATGATTTAAGTGATCTTTAAAGGATTTACCGTTGGAACGAAGTATCAAGAGAAGGTATGGATGTTCACAGTCTTTAAATTACAGAAGGACACCTGCTGGAAAACATGTTCCAGCAAAGTACAAGTCACTGGCCTTGCTATGGAGCAACTGAGCCAATCAATAACCTGTGTTATACAATGGGGTCAGGCTATACCCTTCTGGCCTTAAGTACTATGAATCCATGAAAAAACACAGCAAAGAGTAAAAGCTTACTTCAGAGGTGCCTGGCTAATAATTTAAAAAGAAACAACAAAACTTACACTAACAGATAGCTCAAAGATGGTGATAAAAGGTCAGTATAAAAGCAAAAATGTTTTAAAGACACTGACTATGACTTTTATGTCCTAAAGGAGGGGCTTTCAGGAACTGAAAAAAAAAGATCAGCAACATTAATCATTCACTCAATGCAATTTGTTTTTTCTTTTTAATATTTTGTTTCTAATTTATAGTTTAAAATGTGGAAACAGCAAAAACAAGTATTTTGGTTCTTTCTTTAATTAGTTTCAAGATTTCCAGCATAGTGCACCTACCCCAGTTGGAAACTGATTATCGGAGATCCTCAAAATAACAGATGCAGTGAATAGTTTTGGTTGTGGGTGGTTTGCTTTTGGTGGTTTTTTGTTTTGTTTTGTTTTTTGACTGTCTTATTATCTTACTGGGCCAATTGGCCCAGCAGGTGTTGCTATATGTCATTCCTGAGGAGGCTTCCTGCTGGCAAATTGGTTTGAAATCAAGAATTGCATTTATAGTCTTGACAATACTATCTATGAAAACATGCTAGTGACAGCTGGATGAAAGGCAGATCATCTTTTTTTCCAATGCGTAGGTATACGAGTTTTCAAACTATGTTCCCTCTTATTTTTAGCAAAAATCTTTTGATATACATTATACCAACCAGAAAAGTTAAACCTTAGTCTTTTTTAACTATTACATTTGTACATACATTTGATAAGTCTGAGTCAGGCTCATAGTTGCAAGTCCTGAGTAAATTCTGTGACCTCTGTTATTCACGTGAATATAGCCAAAAAGTACAGAGATATTGGTTGATCTGTGGCTTTAGAAATTGTTTCTTGTCACGTCTTATTGCTCACATAAATATTACATTTACAACTAAACTTTTTAATATCTCTGTAGTTTTCCATATCTTTAAACATATGCTTTTCTAGCCAATCCCTGTCATCAGTATTTCACCCTAGAACAGAAATTTCATTTAAGTTCACAGCTCCTGTTTAAAGGTCCTCTGTCTCTTAGAGGAGGTAATGCCTGTTAACCCTAGACAAGGAACATATCATCAGTAAGGAGGAAGGAAAAACTGTGTAGTTGGTCTCGCACTTTTATCATATCCAGATGGGCATAACAGTCTTTCAGGTAGGATTCATTTTCCCTAATTTTGAATGTCTAAAATCTAACTACCTTGAACTACTTATAGGATATAGGATGGGATTCTTTTGACCAAACATTCACTTGGCAATACAGTCACTAGCTCAGATGCAGAGAATTGTATTTAGTATAAGAATACTGCCCTTAGGACCATTTCCAGTTTATGCAGTTTATGTCAATCTGGTCCAGTGTATGGCAGTAAACAGAGTCCATGATACTTCCTTTCTTCTCCACTGCAGTCTGAAAATGGAATGCTGCAAATAGCATCTCCTGAGGAATGACGAACAGAAGCACTTATAGTTTTGTTTGATCCCATTTGATTCAAAAAGCTTTCTGACTTTGTGTGGACAGATAGCCCATAGTGAAGTTTTCATATATATACATAAAAAAGATACCCAGAATGTCAAAGGCAAACTGGCACCTCCTTCTCCTGCTGGCTTCAGCAACAGTGTTTCTTACTAGCTTTTAAAACAAGATTTCATATACATGATACATGTACCCATTTATCTTCTTCCTTTTCAACTGGAGCCATCATGGTAAGAGTCTAGTAGGACACAACTGCTATATTGACTAAAATAATGCATAAATATTTTCATCAAAGAACTGTAAATCTCCTCAGTATTGATTGATAAAGTAAGCCTTCCAGAGTATTGAAAGGAAACAATCTTGCCATAAAGGGTTGAAAAATACAAAGATACAGGCACTGAGGAAAAAAAAAAATAAATCAATCCCTCTGACATGCTGATGACATCATGATGTTTGAAGAAAACAATAATGATTATGTTGTTTATTGAGACTGAGACATGGGTAATATACACTGATAGTGAAATACACTGAGAATATCAAAGTAAATAAGCAGTGTGAGAAAGTTTTCTTTCCCTTGAAATCCAGGTTACAGACAGTACTCTAGGCCTTTAAAAGATGAAAAATGCTGCAGAAGTATAAGTCTGCAATATGAAGAGTCAGTCCCATTAGTTATCTAGATAGTATATTTTACATACCTTATTTCATATGCTGCTCTGAAACAGTTCTCAAACTGTCAGACAAGTTGAAGTGCTCAGCAGCAGCGTTGCAAAATGCTAAAATTGCATGGCTCCATGAACTCAGAGATCTATTTCAGTTCTTACCAGCTTTCCAGATACCACATTTATTTAATGGAAGTACCAAAATTCAAAGACCAATGTGTTTTTAACTCCTCTGAAATGCACCACTGAAAACTAAATAAAAAAAAAATTAGGCCAGATCTGGTTACACATTGAGGCACTTTTGAGTGACTGTGGCTGTGCAAAACAAGAATGTCTCCATAGTTTTCTTTGTGAATGAGATTTGCTTAAAACAGACAAAACAGTGGAAACTATAGTCAAGAGGAGGAAGCTTGCTATTAACCCTAGCTATTGCATGGGGATAAGAGAGACACATTGATGCAAAGACTACAGAGTTCTCCAGGAGGGAAAGATTAGGGTCCTGACTACACTGATATCACCCTTCTCAGTCTCATCTGGGGCCCCCACCCACACATCCTCTTCTTATTGGGCCCATAGCTACATTTCAGCTCAGCTTCTGGCCCATGGCCCTTGTAAAGCTACACTATATGTATGCTGTGTCCAACATTAAGTGTCTAGACCTTGTCTTGATGATTTGACTTTCTGACTTCATGTTACTGATTCATCTTGTAATCAGTAGACCCTTGGCTGACCCAGGTTGCTGCCACCAGACCTGCTCTGCTCTTCATGCTAGGGACTCTACCCTTGCCTTGCTGTCTCCCTTGGCTCTCATCTTGCATCCCCTTCTCTCGCTCCTTGAAATAATCACCATTACCTTTGCTTTGGATGGAGTAAACTGAAATATAAAATACATTTTATCCTGATTTTAGCTGTATTTTACTGATGTGCTGGTCAGAGCGTTCTGAATAAAACAGCTGAACCTTCCATTTCCAGTGAAATAAACATAATTCCCTTCTTCTGTACAGAGTTGTAAGACATACCTATCCCACAAGCCCTAAACTATCCAAAACAGGACTGCATTCTGACAGAAGAAAAATGTGTTCAGCCATGGGAAAAAAAAAAAAAGCAAAAAGCTTGGGAAGTGGCTTCTGCAGTCTGGGAAGTTGTGCTCATGGCTGGGCTCCTGACATAGCACATATATACCATGCACTCTTTGAGCAGACAGTCAGCCCTGAGGTTTTGCTGGGTTAAGTTTGCAAGGAACCTAGCTGAGACAAGAGAGAGCTTCACTGGGGGTGGCTCTTAAGAAACAGCTCTTTACATGCATTAATCCAAAGAGCTATTATCTTCTGATGGTGGGAACCTGAGCGCTAGAATTTTAGCATATCATGATAACAGAATGTAAGGATGTCTTATTACTTGGTCATCAATGTACTTGTTCACTTACAGCCAGGAGAGAAAGACCAGATTAATCAAAAAAACACTGAGGCACAACAGGTAGTAAGAGTTTTACCTAATGCTGGAAACCCCTGTTTTTCAAAGTGTTTATGCATCATTCTTCCCTATCATCAGCTAAAGTTAGGGGATTTTGAACTCTGGAATCAAAATTCATAAATAAAACAAATGCTGGGTTTTTCTGGTTGTTGGGTTTTTTTTATTATTATTATTTATTTCTTTGTTGTTGGTTTTTTTTGTTTGTTTGTTTTTAAAACAAGGTTCAGTAAGATAAAGATGATGAAAAAAAACTCCAAACCATTTAATTTGAGTTTTTTTATAGTCAATAGTTTGGCAAAATAATTGTATGTCAAGAGTGCTGAATATTTTCTTTTGTTGTTGGTTTAAGACTACTTTTCAAACAGCTAAAATTCTTTCAATTTTTTTAAACAGATGGCAAACTAAGAGGAACAAAAAGTTAATT